>NW_009942004.1:0-4276 GCF_000696875.1 Nestor notabilis | reverse complement strand
ATAATAAAAAGAAAAAACAAACAGGCCATTTTTTTGTGATACAGGTTATAAATAAAAATGTTTGTAATTCAATCATTTTGAGTCTTGCTGTTTAAACATATGAAAAAAAAAAATTGTACTTCAGAGCACTCACTGAGTCATTTGATAATGTTGCTTGTTATTATGCCCCTTCTGGACACATGGCATTCGTAAACAGCTCACCAGGCTGGACTTAATAAGTAACAATTTTTTCTCTCAGGTGTATTTCTCATGTCAACCTTCCCTATTAAACTGTCGGCCTCAATATCTGTATAGAATATCTTCACTACAGTTAAACTTCCCTATGATAAGTGTAAGAAGAGATTTTAAAAAAAAACCCAACCAACCAACCCTCTAGTTGCTGGATGTCCACTGATTCTGACTCATCCATATAGCCATTACCTCTTTCAAGTGACAAGCCTCCTTTTCTTCCAAGATCCTTCCAAGGAAGCTCTATGCAACCAAAATTCTCCCATTTCTGTGAATGTCCTTTAATATGGGACATAATTCCTGGCTTTCCTGCTGCAACCCTTTTTATTCCTCCTGGGTTAAGTTACTTGAGAACAACAGACTTTACAGGACCTGCTGAAAATTGTGTCAGAAACACAAACTGGATCTCCCTGTGAGTAAGGATGACTCTCAAGGTTACTCCTCAAGGTTGAGATTCCTTGCAGCAACAGATTATCAGTAAGTGATTAAGAGCATGCTAAACTTTGAAATCTTAAATAAGTGATATAAAGGATTGACCGTGCATATATGATCCTTTAGACATACCGTTGACAAAGTCTGGGACTAAGTCTGGATCCACCTGGACCTAAACTCTTCTCTAAGGAGGAGTTTAGAATGCAAAGGGGTCCTTTCTGAACCTCAACAGGAGGGTCTACGTGACAGTTATGTCTGACCCTGTCCTCTATGCAGCAAATAATCAAGTGTACCTTGCCATCGAATCTTGTTAAACCACTGTTGCATTTACTATCAAGCCTCGTTAAATGGCTGTTTTATATTAACAAACATTTTGCTGCTTCTCTCTTATGAGTCAATTGCGTCACTCCATCCATGACACACACAGAAAAGAATCACTTCAAAACCCATTACTTCACTATCTAATGAACTACCCGAATTCTTCAATTTATCTCACTCAAAAGTAGCAGCACAACTCTGTAGTTTGGTGAAAAAGATCACACAACTTCTCCATAAAACAGAAGCCAGATTGTAAACAAATTATAAGAGAAAGTAAGTCACGTAACTATTTTATGAAATCAAGAAACATGATTTGCAATGCATCAGTATGTTCTCAGCAGAAATAAAGTTATTTTATCAGCTCCAGGTCTTCAGGATATTCTACATTTTTAGCATATATTGAGAAATAATAAAGATGACACAGCCTTCTATTAGTAAACTGTTTTCTTTCCTTAGGCTGTTCTCTTTCAAAATAGAATCTATTTAACACTACTTTACATTAAAAAATGATTTTGTAGCCGTGAGCTGGCATATCTTGTCACACTTCTGCCCTAATAACAAAAGATTCAATGTTTTTTAATGTTTTAAACACCTTGTAATTGTCCTAAATCTCCACAATCAATGTATACTCTTAATTTCATGTAATTCTTCGATTATAGACTGGAAGATCGTGAATGTTAATATTCCTGTCAGCAATTCAAAATAGCTTGCAAGTATACTGATGTACAGCACTCTTAACAGAAATCCAAATGTCTCAATTGGTTTCTGCTTAAACTTATTGAAATTCTGCAAGTGTATGCTGAGACAAAAAGGTTTGATTTTTCCACTATTTTTATTATTTTATTTTTTTTCCATTTTTCTAGCTGCTTAATACTTCTGATCAGTTCTCCCTATTACCTTGTTTTTAATTCCCCCTTTCCCCCTGCCCTTTGGTCTGATTCAATTCTAATTACAACAGTTGTTTCTACAACAGAACTTAATAACCGTACACTTGACACTAATGGAAACAACCCCAAACTAAAAGTCAGAAGCCCATCTCCTGCTGCTCTGTGCTCTCCCCATCAGAAAGATATCCTGTAACTTTAATGGCTTAGTGTACTTTAATTTCTTATTATTTTTAATTTAAACATAGTCATGTCCATTTCATGAAATGTTATGCAGATCTCAAGCTCTGCATTTTACTGAACTACCTTTGCTCTTTTCCACATGTTTATCTCCGCAAGTAATAATCCAACCAATGTTAAATAAGCTGCTAGCTTTCTAGGTTATCTTGCTCACTTGCATCACTTTCTGTGACTGGCTCAGCTTCCTGATTCAGGAAAATACAGGAGGAAATATGTAAGAAGCTATTGCCAATATAACTTACACATCAACGTTTTTTTTTTTGGTAGCCAAATCTCTGCATTTTTCACATAGAAAGCAACTGTCATGACCCTTATAATTGAATTACATATTCTTAATTCCAGTCAAGTTGACCTATTGTCCAGGTCTTCAGTGATGACTTGTGCTATTAAAAGTGTGTCCGGGATTTAAGTATTTTATCCCTTGGTGGATTATAGGCTTTGTCTTTTCAAAAGATACATATAAGCAACTTGTCAGTTTGTGTATATCCTATGTGTTTCTGTGTGTGCCTCCTCCACAAACAGTCTGAAGCTGTGGCAGTTCATAAGGGCAGCATAAAGATCTCCAGAACCCATTCTGCAAAAGGCTTCATGCCAGCATTTCATCAGCTAGTGCTAATTGCCAAGGACAGGCTAAAGAGTGCTACTGTATCAGTGCTTAATCAAAAAATGAAAGCCTGCTTTTTTTCATTCAGCAACAGACCTGTTTTACCTCAGTCAATTCCTATTTGCTCACCCTAGTTTGCTCATTTGAGATGTTAGCCAAAACAGCATCCTTCATAGAATGAATAAATTCTTCTCTTAGTGGTTAAGATTCTATGCAAACAGGAGCCAAATTCAGATGTCTGCAGCATGGTATTCCTCATGCTCCTTGCTCAACCAAGAACATAACTGCAAGCTTTCTATTTGACTTCCTCAACAGCTGAGAGTGTTCTGAGATGCACTAATAAAAATACAAAAAATAATAGCAAGAATTAGAGGTCTGTTCTATGTGTACACTGAACTAACACAGTTGTCACAACAGTTTCTCTGATCAGCAACACACAGAACAACAACGTGGTCAGTATCATACTTTACCAGCCCTGACATTCCACTGTGACCCTGAAGATTCAGGTATGTGCTTACAGGGTAGGGGTTTTTTTAGATGCACATCCATGCACATCCATATGCACATCCTTAGCAAAATTTAGCACCTTCGTTCTATGATTCAGTACTAACCAGTAGAATACAAATGAAACCTCTTTCATGGTCTATATAAATATCTGAACAAACTCTTCAGAAATTACAGGAAAGCCTTATTATTCATAGGAAGTAGAGCAAATGTTTCACTAACATGAGGGGTTATTTCAGAATAAGGTTATATATGAATAAATTACTGACAAGAAGAGCAACTGGCCAGGAAGGAAGAGAGAGGAGCTAATACTTAACTGAGGAGTAATTATGAAAAAACTGGGCCAAACCCATGCAGCATTCCAGAAACAGGTTCTAATTCTTTCCAGAGAAGGGAGAGTTTCGATCAGGAGTGAAGGATTCTGCACTGTAGTAAGAGACTGTGTTCCTTATCTCCTGATCTGTGGCCCTATTTCAGGAACAGGTTACCAGCATACTCAAGTTCGGCATGAGACAAATTTTGTGCCTTATAACCAAATTTACAAGTTACTCTTTCTCATTATTCTTCCATTATTGAATCTTTAATATCATATTGAAGCAATACCCATAAATATAGCAAAGTGATAAAATCTTCCGTTTGCAATTTGCTAAAGCACTGTCCTGTCCCACTCGGTGATTCCGGGGAGAGGTGATCTTACACAACACTCTGCCAGTTCACTGGAGAAACCACAGGCCCTCCAGAGGTTTAAAAATTAAATATTAACTTTATTGTAAACTCCCCTAAAGTTTTGTCAGGAGGAACGAAAGTCTTGGCAGGTTCTTATTCTTAGAAAAGATCTGAAGTAGAAGGAGAAAACAGGAAAGAAGGAAAGAAAACAGAGAAATGGGATCACTGCCCTGTGGATCCAGCAATGATTAATGTCTCACTGCTTTGGAGGTGGAGAATTAATTTTTATATTGATTTTTCTCAGCAAACTGAGATGATGTCTAAAGAATCTCTCTTTTAAATTTCTAACCTTTACAGTCTGCTTTTAACCCATAAAATATATTTTTTTATATCTATAAAT
>NW_009942003.1:0-3189 GCF_000696875.1 Nestor notabilis | reverse complement strand
GGTAAGAGGCGGGGGTGAAGGGTAAAAGGGCTTAAGGGGGAGAAACAGAAAAAAAGGAGAGGAGAAAAGGGAAGCCACGACTCCGCCGGGACTCGAACCCGGAACCTTTGAATCCCTTCAACCCTCTAGAAGTCCAATGCGCTATCCATTGCGCCACGGAGCCACCTGTTGGAGTGTTTGCGCACCGCCCAGAGAGCCTGCGCGCGGCGGGACGCGGGCAGAGGGGAGCCATGTTTGACCCCTCAGCGGGGAGCACTTTGTCCGTATTCCCTTTATTTATCCCTTTTATTTCGGTTTTTTTTTTTAACAGTATGAATAGGCGAGTCTTATAAACCGGGTCTGGAGGCAGCCTCTCCGTGCCGCTGTGAACGCTGCCCCCGGCGGGGCCCACAGCTTGCTGGTAGGTGCTCACCACAGGGCTGCGTCCTTTTTTCTTGTGGAAGACTGACTTTCTTTCGTATGTTCATCGGTAAATCGATACACAGTATCTGTCATCATCCCATTTGGGCGTTTTCAATATTAATCCTCGATATATAATTCTATTCCACGATTGCCTTATACTGAGGAACTGTTGCTTTGAAGATCCATGAATCTGCATAAGGGTTTATTCCTCTCTGCAAAATTTAATTCCTTCATAGGATTGAGTCTTTTTACACAGATGAAGGTGACACGTTGCTGGATTGGATAAAATGGTTTTGCTTTAACAAGTATGAACATTTCTCATATTGCAGTTATTTATAATGTGCTTTTAACAGCATTCCATTCTTGGAGTAAATGTAAACTTTTCAGGCAAAAACCCCACCTTTCACTCACAGCATCAGAGATAAGGGAACAGCAGTGCTTTGGTTCCAGAGTTATTTGGAACCAAATTAGTGTAACACTGATGATTTCCACCACTGTAGGTTCTTAGGAATAGCCTATAAAGGGGGGTGTGTGTTAAACAACAACATCTGAATTAAAGGAACCTAGCAAGCTGTGGTTGTGTTTACCACGCATGCCATGCACTGCAGCGTTTTGCTGGCTTTCCAGTGCAACACAGGACAAGGAAATACGGTTTGGGAATCTGGAAGACATAACACGGGTGACCAGTAAAACTGTGTCTATGCGGTCTCTGCTAGGCACTGCAGCAACTTCTGTGAGGCAACAGGTAGAGAAATAAGATGTGGGAATCACACCTGGGAATCAGTGACTGAGAATTTCCTTGTAAATGGAAAGAATAAAAAGGAAAATAAATTAGAGAAAGAATACTCTATTACGTGAGAATATTTTCAATGAGGGTGAAAACATTACAGTATTATTTGGGTTGTTATTCCAAATACTGTGAATGCCTATTCCTAAATCCATTAAAGAGAGCAATAACAGAACTGTATCTGTTCTAAAATCACAGTAAAACCCCCAATGGATTCAGTGAAACAAGATTTTTCCTTAAAAGCTGTAATTATGGTCTGAAACAAGTCTGTTTTCAAAGCAAAAGCAGCCATATTAGAAAACCAAGAAGACAAGAGCATGAAGCTGTTCTTTCTTTAGCCCCCCCCCCTCCCAAACTGAATGCCAAGTTCAGGTAAAGCCTATGGCTTTGTGCTCCCTGCTGGGCCAGGGGAGGAGGGGGTGCAGGGCAGCACTCTCAAATCTGAGGAACCAGGAAGCTAATCAAGTTGATGTAAAATGGAGCGATACACAATCTACCAGCCGTTGCATCAAGGGCTCAATACTTAGTGTAATGTACCAAGGTGACTTGGGTCATGAAGGCACACTGGCAGTGTGTCCCGTGATTCCAGCTAGTGTGCCTGTGGCCAGCAGTGAGCCAAAGCTCATGAGCTGGCTCATTATTAAATAGCTCCTGCAATGCTGCCCAGAAACTGGGGGGTTACTGGGAGGGTTCAGTAGTTACAGCAGGTACATCCCCCAAGGTAACAAACTCTTGTGGAGCCAGAGCATTGTAAGCACAGAATAAGAATCACTACTAGGCTGAGCAAGGTGCAGAGCAGGTCTGATTGCATTTGCAAGCTCTGCGTCCCCATGGGCTTACCACAGCTATTCTGTTACGGACAGAACTCTTCACAGTGCTCCTGATAAGGGAATGCAAAGTGGAATTTTTGAGTTCTCAAGGCCTTGCACTGCATAAAAGAAATAGAACTTGCGTTCTTAAGAACTGAGTTTATCTTCAGTATAGTTTTATGTTTATGCAACTGAAATAAACCGCTTTAAGTAAGTAAGAACCACCATTAACATCTTGTAGCTTGTGAATACCTGGGCACATTTACTGTAGGGTGAAGTGATTGTCAGTAACTTAGCAGTGTGATTTGGTAACATGGTACCTTTGAGCAGCACAGCACTAGATGACTGCACATAATGAAGAATCAGAGTCTACTGTGAGAAGACTAGTTCTGAAGGTGTTCAAGTGAACAATCCCAACACTCCCATGATCGTTGTTTCCTCTCATGTTTTCAGTTTGGTCAGTTGGTTTACACAGGTAAGTAAGGCCTGGCTGTTGGTTCTGTTTATGCAGGAGGACTGACTGGGGGAGTGCTTGGAAATTTTCTAGGGATACTTCAAATTACTCAAGTCAGTTTCCTATTTTATCCTGTAAATGTAGTCCTAAAGCAAAGTCCGCTTTTCCTTTTGCACAGCAGATGGAGCTGCTGCATGAGAAACCGGAGAGCTCCGGGTTCGTGAACTAGCGCTATGCAGTGTCTTAGGCAAAAACAACAGAGCAAATTGACCTTTGCTGGTACCTGGAACCCAACAGCCCTATGTACTGTATATCCAACTAATTTTGGTGAATTTATTTAGTGATTTTATTAAACAGGCAATTTCCAGACTTAGAGCACTTACACGGATGTTTGTTGGAATTACCATCATTTTTCTCTAAAAACCTTTATAGTAAGTACACTTGTTGAGAGCAAGAGGTCATAGAAGGCTGCAGATAAAGAGGTTGTCATGTATAGATCACCTAAATAGGATTGTTACACAATCTGTACATTTGGGATTCTTCCCTTTCTCATCCTTGAATCAGGGATTATTACAACTTTACTGCTAGAATGATTAATTCTGTGTAGCACAGCAAGAGCTGGTCGGGAAAATGTTGGGATGCACAGGGCCTGAGGATACTGAAAAGAACTCCTTCAGGGAGGGTTTCATTTGGTAGTTTGCAATTTAATTTATTTTTATTATTATTATTATTAATAT
>NW_009942002.1:487-978 GCF_000696875.1 Nestor notabilis | reverse complement strand
TGGCTGAAATCACCGGTGCCTGCTTTGAGCCAGACAACCAGATGGTGAAGTGTGACCCAAGGTATGGCAAGTACATGGCCTGCTGCATGCTCTACCGTGGTGACGTAGTTCCCAAAGATGTCAATGTCGCAATTGCTGCCATCAAGGCCAACAGAACTCTCCAGTTTGTTGACTGGTGTCCAACAGGCTTCAAGGTGAGTAGGGCTGCCATGAATTTCTCTTTAATGTTTAAAGGGCAAATTCAGTCTAGCAGAAAACTCATATTTAAAGTTCTAGATCTTGCATGTTTTCCACTTGTCAGAAGGCACATACAAAAGGTATGTAAAATTTTGTATCAAATATTCTTTTTCCTTTGAATATCCCATTGACACAGACTCCTACATATTTAAATAAATGAAAGCATATACAGTATTTCTGTATTCAGTAACAGAAGAATGTCATAGAATCGTCTGGTTGGAAGGGACCTTAGACATCGTCTAGTTCCCACCACC
>NW_009942002.1:0-381 GCF_000696875.1 Nestor notabilis | reverse complement strand
CGCAGCATCCTCACAGTAGAGAACTTCTTCCTAATATCTGATCTAAATCTACCCTCTTTCAGTTTAAAGCCATTCTATGTCAACCCTATAAGACTTAAAGAAACTGTATTTTAGAAAAAAGATCAAGGTAAGGTTCATATTCCGAAGACATTTGAGGGTGTATGTTCATGAGATTTAAAAAACCAAACCAATCAAAAATAACTCCCCAACCCAAACCAGAAGTTATCAAGAATACATATTGTTGGCAAGTGAAGCATTTCTATGACATCGCTGCAAAGAGATATTTTTTTCATAGTCCTCATTTTTTCCATGCATACTGACGTATATTTATAAGTTTTACTTCATTCAGAGTCCAGTTCTGGTTGGTGGCTGTCCCTTCCC
>NW_009942001.1:0-2976 GCF_000696875.1 Nestor notabilis | reverse complement strand
CTCCACAGAAGCGCACAAAAGTCGGGTTGACCGCATTTTGCTTTATCTTGGCTTTCTCCTGCACTTCCAAATTGCTCAACAAGGGAGCAGGTGAAGCAAATGCACTCGGAGCAGCTGAGAGGGGCCCTTCTCTATATTAAAATTGAAAGGGTAGTATAGAGCTTTGTTGTTATGGCATCAGAGATGTATTTGGGGTCTTTTAGATCTCTGTAGGTCCCACACTGAGCGGGAGAGAGGATCCAGGAGGACTGGCTTCATGAGGTTGAGAATCTAAAAAGAGAGAAGCTGATTTGTTATTAAACCCCACAAAACTGCAGGGTGACAGGAGCCACTGCAGGTCACAGGAGCAGGCAGTAGCTGCAGCACAAGATCTGTGGAGAAAAAAAACGTGTTTCTTCCACTTTGTTCTGCCTCCCTCCCCAAAACCTGGAGATCTGACAGCAAACCGGGAGCGCAGCCAGGAAGGCGTCCTTGGGGGCGCACTGCAGGGCGAAAGTGCAGATAAACAGCAAGGACAGGGCAAAGGATAACGAGTATCGAGTCCTCGCTGTGCTCTTTGGACAGAGGCAGGAGAGTTTCACGTGTCCGTGCCAAGAACAACAGAAAACCCGGGAAGAGGAGGTCAGAGCTCCCGGGAAGGCGCCGTTTGGTGCTGCAGGAGCATGAGCACCGCGCACACTAAAGCGCAACTGTTTTCCAAAGGTGCATTTTCCTGCTGCTTCATCAGGTGCTCCCAGTTCTTTCGGTACAACGAAGGCCGGTTACCTGCAAGCTCCCACAGCACAAACGTTTCCTGTGGCCCAGGCGCCACTTGGAGCTTTCTAGAAGCAGGTAGAAGAACATCTGCCCGGTTATCAGGAAGGAACGATCACTCAAGGCCGACTTTGAAGCATTCATCTCGTTTATTGTCGACACCACCTAGAAATACAAGTGTAAAACGCATCTTGACATGGGTTTGATGGGTTCTTTGGACGGGGACTCAGACGTCTTAAGGGAAGGAGTCTGTTGGCTGCTGCCGGAGCCTGGTGGAAGAGCTCCACCCGGCGGCAGTCCAGCAAGGCACGGCTGGAGGCTCGGTGCAGCTTCTCCTTCACCCGGAAAGTCCCAACTTCCAGTATTTGTCCTTAAATGAGCAACACACACTCCAAGAAAGCCCCACACGGCTCCCGGTGGTTGTTTCTTTCCCCTCTTGCCTCCAGAGAAACACAACCATCACAAAATAACCGCTCGCTC
This sequence comes from Nestor notabilis, assembly GCF_000696875.1. Lineage (NCBI taxonomy): Eukaryota > Metazoa > Chordata > Aves > Psittaciformes > Psittacidae > Nestor > Nestor notabilis. The sequence continues at coordinate 1,743 of NW_009942001.1, read as the reverse complement.
CTGTTTCTACTGGGGGCAGCAGTGCTGGGCTCAGACACTGGAATATCGGATGGAGAAACTCCCCTGATCCGGGTCACCTCCCGAGGCACCATGCCCAGGCTCACAGGATCCAGCCCTCGGAAGTTTTGTGTGGCAGAACCATCTGGTTTTCCACCTAATGCTGACTTTGTGTGCTTTTAAGTGACAGCAAAGACTGGAGGGTTGCATTAATCTTTTGGGACAGAGGATGGAAGGATGGAAGTGACTTTTTTTCCCTATTTTACCAATCCTAGAAGATTTTTTGATTTTCAGAGGATTCACCTGAAAGATTTCTCTGATGGAGAGTGATAACAATCATTAATTGCAAACAATCCTCTCTGTAATAGACATCTTGATTACAGTCCCAATCATGGGATGGGTGAAATTACAACCATTGCCTCCCTGGAGAGTTAAAGCGCATCCTGCCTCACTAAAGGCATCTTCACCAGGTAAAACTTGGGCTCCTGAAGCTTAATGATGGTTTATACAGCTTCAGAGTTCCCTCCTCTAGAGGCTTGGTAGATACCTATCAGGGAAGATACAGTCCCCAGGAGACCAACTAACCACGGAGGAAACCTTCCAGCCCACAGAAACCCTGGAGGCAGCCAATGGATCGCGTTGGAGAGATCTGCCACTTGTGCAAGGATGCTCAGAACTTCAGCCTTCACTTGGGCTTTCGCTTCCTTCTGACTCTGAGGCGAAGATGTCCTGTTGGAAGCAAAAGTAACGTGAGTGGTAGCCCATCATGTATTAACAGTCAGCAACAGCTCACAAATGAGAACAGGTATGTCTGTGATACATGAGCTGATGTCCATGGAGGGCAATCATACCCCTTGTGCTGCCTCAGCTTTCTTCTTAACTGGCACAAGATTCTGAGGGATCTGGAAACAAGACAACAGAGTTATTTCTCCCATAACAAAGGGGAGGGGGTTTTCTCAACATGAACTGTATCCGTGAGGAAGAGCACCCTTCTGCTGCCTGGAGGGCCCTTCCTTTTATCTCGATTAATCGCAGTCTCATAGAACAGCAGGTTGGAAGGGAATTCAAGGATCACCTGGTCCAACCTTTCCAGGCAAAGCATGACCTAGGCTAGATGGCCCATCACCAAGCCGAATCTTAACAGTGTCCAACGCTGGCGAGTCCCCCACCTCGATGGGGAATCGTTCCAATGGCCGATTGTTCTCATGATGAAAGCTTTTCCTCTTACATCCAGTCGGAATCTCCCCAGGAGTAACTCATACCCCTCACCCCTCCTCCTTTCCATGTGTCTCCATTGTCTTTGTCGCCGCTCTAACTACAGGAACATGGTGATACGGTCTTCCCTGATCCTTCTTTTCTCAAGGCTAAACAGACTCATCTCTCTCAGCCTTCCAGCACACGGCTGCCCCGTCCTTGGATCATCTTTGTGGCCCTTCTCCAGCCTGTCCACATCTTTCTTTTGCATAGCAGGGCCCAAACCTGAGCCCAGCATTCCAGGAGTGACCCGACACGCATTGAGTAGAGCGGGACACGCTTCACCCCCTGCCCATCTCCTTCCCCCCATCCCACCTTACCGCAGGATGCCCAGGAGCAGGGCCGATGCCCAGAGCCCCGTGCTCAGGGTCCACCACTTCCGAGCGCGGGCGCGGACGATGCCGGCCTCGGCTGCCCAGGCGACGTGCTCGCAGGGGTAGTACAGCTGGTTGGCCACGTTGCAGAGCACCGACAGCGCCCGCACCAGCCCGT
>NW_009942000.1:19479-19859 GCF_000696875.1 Nestor notabilis | reverse complement strand
CCCTAACTATTCTATGATTCTATGACAAAATCTGTTTCAGACAGACATACACCTATTGCAACGGAGAATAAAAAAAATAAGCCAAATGCAGGCAGATGAAAATACCCTTTTATGCCAGGGTAATAGCTATATTTCAGAGAGATAATGAGAAATAAGATATCAGGAAATTCATGAGACAAAGCAACCACTATACTATTAACAGATGATGGAAGAGATGGACATTTGGGTGGTTGGAGCATAGAAAGTAAAGTGGAGGTAGAGAAGACAGACAGGAAACATAGGACTATTGCAGCAGGAAACAACAGAGGAAATTTGGGCTCCCAAAATAGGGTAGGAAAGGGGGGAGGTTGTGAAGCATAAGGAAAGATAGTAAAATGCAG
>NW_009942000.1:0-19448 GCF_000696875.1 Nestor notabilis | reverse complement strand
TGTAGGGAATACCACTGAAAGTGATACTAGAGACCTGTCCACCTCCTCATCCCCTCTAGTTAGAATCCAAGAGTCCAGACTGACGAGTCTCCAGAAAGCTGCACAGCAACTGGTATTTGCAGCAGCAGTTGTTTGTTCCCAGATGTAAACATGCAGCACCCAGCAGCTGGGACACAGTGGATGAGAGGCACTGCACAAAGAGGAAGCCAGCCAGTGGGTGTTCTCCCTGGCCATCAGGCAGCCAGCAGACACCACTTGCACCGTGAGCCAACATGCTGCAAGTAAGGTTATAACTCCTAGAAGCTAACAGGAAAAGAAGAGCAGCTGAAGGTATGTCTTGAGTAAAGGTGAGACGGAATACTTTGTCTTTCCTGAAATACGAGTTACATCTTCATGTTCTAAAACTATCAAACCACTAGTCAAAACCAGAAATGAAGCCCTAAGTTTCACAGTCATGACAATAGATTTAAGGCATAAAACCACATCACGTCAAGGACTCATGTTATTTTCTGAAGCTAGTTCACAGCTTAAGTAGCTTAGTTCCTATGACCCCCAAAGCATTTTAATTTCAATGATCAGTTTTCTTAAATGGTTTGAAGATGCTTGAATAAGTATCATGGATACTTGATCTGAGAAAGTTTCAGTGAAAACTTTTCTTCAATAAATAAAAAAGCACAACATTTTATCCAAAGGAAGAGTAAGAAATAGCAAGGTAAGATGTACCGCCATACAAATATCAGTTGAGCATTCTCCATAAAAGCATGTGCTTCTTTCAGTTTTCATTTTTTGTCAGCATTTTGCCTCAAGCAAACATAAGTAAAAGACTGGGGTGGGGGTTTTGTTACATTTATTCAAAGGAAAACTTTTAGCTTTACGTTTAGGCAAAGAGAATGAAGTCAAGCAGTTATCATAAAAAAAGCCTGATTACCATACTTTTCCAGAATAGTAGATTTTCAGCATTACTGGATTTTCTCAAGAAGAGTTCAAGTATCGAAGATCTTTTAAACTTGGATGAATAAATATTATTAAATTGTTCCAATAGAAAGAACTTGACTCATCTTCTATACAATTTTTCTAAATCTCTTGGCAAAATTAAAAAAATAAAACCACGACACACTTTATTAATATATCTTACCTTACAGCATCCGTATCAAATTGCAAGTTTGGTTTATCAATCAATCCCAATGAATAGAGTTGGTATGCCAAGGCACATTTTCCCACCATAAATTGGGCCGTGTTAGTGCGATCTAAACAGTCCACACAATTGGTTCGGAGAACTCCTGTCTGGTAAAGCAATCCAAATAAGGAGATTTTTCTTAATTAACAAATTACCGTACTCAAAATTATCACTTTTTTCCTACTATCCAAGACTTGCCAAATCTCAAATTAAATCAGTTCACAAAAATTTGAGGTAAGACATTTCTAAAGATGTTGAAAAGTAAGTTATCTCCAGTAAGCTACATCAGACTGCTGTAATGCCTACTATGATATTCTTGCTTTTATCATTACACAAACTGTGTCCCTCCTATTCACAAACAGCCCTAAAGATTTACCTTAATGAGAAAAGCTATGTTATTTCAGTGAAGAAGGACTTATTTTCAAGTTATGTTGCAACTACTGCAAAAAATAAGCACTCTTCCACCTTGCCATGGTTCTGCTGTGATGGTGCTTATCTTTTAAGCTTTCCGTATCTGGGGCAACACACACAAACTCAAGGTCACAGCCATGCATATTCTTTTATGCAGTTTGCACCACCATTTGTCAATTCCATAATATACACGAAGTTATTTTATATTATGAACAACTGCAAGAAACATATTTTAATATATCAGCATAGGGAATTCTTCTGCCTAAATATACATGGCTACATCCAAACTAGTCAACTAAAATTTATTGCCTTAATAAAGAAGCACTTTTGGGTGTGACTCAAGATTCAGAGATGAACTGTGATTCCAATGCTTAAATGTATTCCAATGGTGATACCACAAGTCATTAAAGTTAAAAGGTAGATAAAACACTCATTCCCCTAATACTAGTAAACCTGTAAGACTAACATTAAAAAATCTAATTAGTGCTGATATGCTTTATTCTAAAAACAGACCAAATTCTATCTACTCCATTGTTTACCTGCCCTCAACAAACAGTAACCAGCTAGTAAAGGAATGGTCACATTGCTTTCTAACTTACACGAACTACAAAATTATGAATGGTAAGTGACAAGCAACTAATGCTTCTTAAGAATATGCCCTGTGTTCAGAGTATATAATCATAACATTCAGGTATAAATCTGGTACTGTATGGTTTATAGTTTAGCACTACTTTTCTGACCTTAAAGAAAGCAGTGTTTCTAGTTTTATTTTCTTTTAGTAATGGAAATTGTAACAAAATACAGAATATTCAGCACTGGTGAAAATGTCTGTGAATGTCACCAGGCGTAAGTGTGTTTATTCCTCACCTCCTCTGTGTAACATGATATTATGCAGTTTGCTAAAATGCTGCTGTTTTAACTTTCAATGCACTGGTAACACTGCAGACTAAATAGTAATGGAAACTTGCTTAAAATACAAGCATTTCTCAGACTACCTCCAGCAAAAATAAAATTCCAACAGCATAAAGGTTTGTGGTACCATGCAAGAACTTTAAGACCTATTTTCCAATTGGATTTCTGGGATGGACAGCAATAATGCTCTTTACTATAATTATTAATTTAAAAGCACTCTATGAATCACCATGTAGGTATTTAAATTAAATGGTTCACTGCTGCTTTAGAAGTGCTGATCTGCATCACTGTAACTGAATTAATAAAGTACATTTTAGTACCTGCAAGCGACCAGTGGAAACAACATAGCCTCCCAGTTCATTCCACCTGAAAGAGAAACAAAACAGAATAACATGCAAATAATTAAAAAAAAATAATAGATCATACCACGTATTGATCTGCTTAGCGAAAAACGGTGACAATTAAAAACCTGCCACAGAGCAAAACTGATGTCCCTGAATAGCAAAGGCAGTGAAAACTCTAGGCCACAGTAAGATGTTATATTTAAATGCCATCACAACCAACCAACCAAAACCCCTAGACTTACAGTAGAAATATTCCAAAGCCATACAAACTTTCTTCAGTGCACAAAAGTTGAAGTAGGTACAATGCCAGCAACTGGAAGGTAGAGGTCTAACATACATGGTAGCACAAGCTAGTTGATTTAAATCTCCCCTCATACTGATTCTAGTCTTGACAAACAATGTAATACACATAGAAATTCCAGACAACTCTCCAAGGAATAGATGCTATTCATTATGCATCAATTAAATCATACATACTTTTCATCTGGTCGCAAAATACTGCAGTAGGAATCAGGTCTATTTACAAAAAATCCAGTCGTCTTTACTACACTTTCTGCAATCACATTCAGTCTATCAAGGACATTGCAAAGTTTGCTGAGCAGAGGAAAAAAAAATACACAGTCAAGATACATTAATACTAAAAGGTCTTTCAATAACAAAAATGACTTGAAGATTAACATCACAGCTCTATTTACCCAACAGTAATTATGTCTGTAATTTTCTTAGGTTTTACAGACTTAGGAAACACTGACTGTACCTGAGCAATTTTGTTTACTTTTATTAAAATGCATTACATAAACTAGAAGTGAAAGACTCCGAAACTTGACTTTCATACCACACCACTTTTCCCCTAGCAAACTTTCTGTGCTTTGCAAAATAAGAATGATGCAGAAAAGGATATATGATTATGCTAAATCATGCTCCCTCATTTTGTTTGCAAGGTAGTGATTAGTTCAGTAACATTTGTTCTTGTGTGTCCTTCATGATGTCCTACACCTCCTGCTCAGATCAGGGAGTCCATCCATTCATTGTGGGGGACTTCAACTTCTGTTTACTCTATTTTATTTTCAAATAAAGTTTACTTAGTTCTTATTACAGTGTTAACACTTCAAGTAACAAAACCAGTACTGCTTTCCAGCAAACCTACTTCAAAACTACATGTTAAAGCAAACATATTCTCAGTATTCCTGGAACTGGCAGTTCCTTAGGCAGACATATACATTATCTTCCATTCCTAAATATCTTTTGCTTGTATAAATAATCTTGTTCAAAGTCCTTAGGTATATTTATATTTGTAGTAGGGTGGATAAACATACATCAAACTTAAAGATAGAAGGGGAATCCTTTGATGACCTATTATCGTTTCTCATATAGGACAGACCACTAAGCTTCATCAGCATCATTCAATAGGAAAATCAGGAACTTGGAACTAGCATATCTTCTGAAAGGAAATCTAGCCTTATTTTGACAGCTGCTATTTAATCATAACACAAGCAATTGCATGTACATCTAACTGTACACAATGCCATTTTAGAACAAAATGTAGTGTGAAAGTACTACTCTTTAAGGCAAACTTTAAAGTTTCACACCCCCATGACCAACTGTATCAACCAACCTGTAATTTCAAATAGTGGATAAGGATTTTTTGCCAAAGATTTTCAATAAAATTTTAACTGAAAACACGTTAATTTTATTCCTGCCCCTTGAACCATACCAGTTTTTCCATTGTTTTACTCAGACTGATATAGTAACAGATACCTAAAAGTTGACCGAACAATTCTTATCATTCTTCTACAGTTTCTGGCATTAATAAGATACAGTATACATATGCAGAACAGAGAACTTTACAACCGAATTCTGTGTTTCTTCAGAATAGCAGTCTATACCTGTAGATTTAAAATGTTTGTGCCTTGTAAATATTTCTACATTTAGGAAAACATTCACCCTTTTCACATAATTCTAGTACAGCATTCTATTGTGCAAAATTGTAGAATAAAAAGTTATAGAATATATTTTGCCTTTCTGAAATACATGCTTCTAGTAATACGAATGTTTTAAAACATGGATACTAATGCTCTCATTTCCTTTTGGTAAAGGAAATGGGAAAGACTGACTGATATGAAACCCTTTGTTTTTCAAAATTTTGTAACTCAATAAATTCAGTGACTGAGATGGAGTATCCGACAAATGCAGTGTTTTGACTAATTCAAAATAAAAAGTGAATGTTGATGTCTAATAGCTTTTTTCTAAAATTTCTGTTTGCACAGAATTTAAAAGTTTTCCGGCTTTGCTCCACTTTCATAAGAAACCACAGAAAACATGAAAAAACCTCCAAAAAACCTGAGGATTTATTCTATCCCTAGATCTTTAGGAAATTCTCCCATCATTCACTGACAATACATTCAATTGAAAAACAACACACTCATTAGCATAGTTATTTGCACTGTGGCTAAAAGCACTAGTACAAAGAAGGATCTTTTCTACCTTTTTGTGTATTTGGCCATATCCCAGGGTATATATATAATTGCATGCTCTGGAGGCAAAAACTGGTTGAGATATGTCACGGCAGCAACAAGTTCTTCACTAAGAATCCTTTCGTGCTTTCTTTTTTCACGTTCCTTTAGCAAAAAGAAAAGGAAGTTAGCATTACAATTTTCATTAACAAACGTATGTAACCCATATACATATACATGTATGTATATATAGCAGAAATTTAAAGTGGAAGCTGTAACAGTAGGCAGTTATTCATAACTAGTACAATTAAGAGACAGAAAAATCTAAACATTCTGGGTTTTTAACAATTGATCTGTATTAGTAGTAAAAGTCACTCGTTTCAACTGTGCATAATTGTTGGCTGAAAAATGGAACCCTGTAACAGCAAAGAAGGGCACATAGAAGCGGTAATAGAAAAGAAATGGACAAAGACAAGAGAGAAGGAAAAAGACAGGCAGAAAGAAAAATGTCCCGTTCAATTCCGGTGTACAAGAGAACACAGGCAAATTCTTCTCCATTACTGATAGGAGATGGGGAACAACAGCTACCATCTCCCAGCTTTGCAATAATTTTTTAAAAAATTTAATTTTGTTGCCATTCTCTGAAAATACCATATATGGTTTGGTACTCCATATATTACCATGGCTTTCCTCTCAACTTCATCCACACTAAAACCTATACTGAACCTACATTATAGAAACTGCTTTAAATATATAGCCTAATGCATTCAGTACTAATTAATGAATTTCTAGCATAGACAGATATAGGAAGACATAGATTTATACTTAATCACAGAATCATTAGTGTTGGAAGGGACCTTTGCAGATCACTGAGTCTAGTAATAAAGGAATATGAATTTTAACATTTTAGTATTGAGCATCTACAGAGAGGGAAAGAAAGACATGCATTTTCAGCCAGTGTATCAAAAGCCCTGTGAATAAAAGCAGATAATGATTCATGTGTCAAGGTCATGTGAGCCTAGACTCACTGTAACAATTGCTTTTGAAATCTATGGCTGCAAGAGATAAAATAACTTTCTTGTCAACAAATGCTATCCTATGTTGATTTCACAGACCCCTGACAGGAGCACTTCTACACAGGAAAGCTTCTAGAAAATACGGACTCCTACAGAGGAAGGTTTCTAGAAATAGAAAATAGGTGATCTAGTTCCATTTATTACAACTTAAGAGTTTTAAAAACATTCCTTTTGAATTTTCCATATTTTTTAATATCAGGAATAGGTCCTGCATGCACATAAAAGATCATTTTTTTCTGCTGAATACAGTTCTACAACATGATAAATGATTTTTTAAAGACTAAAAAGAAATAAGATATGATTCAAGCAAAACAAATCAATATATTAAACTCAAATGTGGAAACAGACACCACCATAGAAAACGGCTGGATCAGAACAGAAAAAAATTAAACAAAAAAACCCACAACACAAATATAAGATGTAATAACCAAAATTACAGTGCCACCCAGAATGCAGGCTTTGTACTGCAACCTATCACACAGGAGTGAACTGAATTACTGCAGCAATCATGAAGCTCCCTCCACTAGTCCAGCTGGGCTGCCAATGGTATGCCCACCAGCTAACATCAAAAGCTTCAGTTTTCTATCCTGCTCATACTTCCATGACTCTACCAGGCAGAGACTCTACAGAAGTAAGTACACAGAGACTCTACAGAAATAAGTATAATATCAAAACTAGAAAACATATTGAACATATTAAAATTTCTGTACCTTCACAAGATTCAAAATAATAATGGGAGAACCAAATCTTTGAAGCATTTGGTCAAAGTGAAGAGCAGCAACATGTGCAAAAGGATCTCCTTGGTCCACTGCAATAAATACATATATTCAGGACAATATTAAGTGAGCTGTAGAGTCACTTAAGTAATTTTCCCTTAAAAGTACTCTTCACAAAACACATGCTAACTCTCTGATAGTAATGATACAATTTCATACTTTCCCCCCTTTTCATGCAAGAGCTGTCAAAAAAACCCTTCCCTTTTCCAAACTGGAGGCAACTTCTTAACCACAGCTTTAATGAGATGCTTACACAGAACCATTATTCTGGCATCACTAAAGTTAGCCCAGACTTTTTTCACGATTTTCAATAGGTTCGAAATTTTATTCACAAATACAGAGGTAAATCTAACTAACTTTGCATACAAAATAAGCACAAAGAAAGTTGACAACTTCAAACAGAAGTTTTTGTATTCCATTTCTGATGTGAAGTCTAAGACAGAGATTGTTTTTCTATTCAGTTTCATCAAACGCAGCTTTTTATATGGTTGAATGTTTGTATGCCATGATGTTTATTATAAAGAACATTGATCTACCTTAACTTATGGCTTCCCAAAGAACAAATGTATAGACAATTCGTTCATTTTGAGTTTTCACTTACTGTCTCCAGTGTTCCTGTGGGGACAGTACTAACTATAAACTATCACAAAGAGTAATTTGTACATACATGTTATGGGCGGCTTAGGCATCATAGTTGAAATATCTTGTGACCAGTACAGAGGGACAGATCCTCGAACTTGAACATAGGATGAATAACTCCCCACAGAAAATGACATAACTGAAGCATCATAAAGTATTTGTTCAGTTTCTACTTCATTAGCAACATCTCCCTAAAACAAACAGAAATACACATACGGTATAGACATGACACTTCAGAGCTGCATGTATTATAGAGAACTGATCATTACAAACAATTAAACTGTAAGACACCAAATCACAGTGGTGAGAACACCACTGAAGGTTAAATTCCCGTTTGTCCCTAAGCGCATATTATCAGATTCCACACCCCACCCCCCCTATTTTGGAAATAACATTAACTGTAAGTGGAAAAAAAATAAAAAATAAGGAAATTGCCAGTTAAGACTTATTATTTTAAGAACAGCTTTATTATCTCAATTAAGAATGTAATGATGGCTGTGATAACATTACCTAATAGCATAATTTACAGCCAAAACTGTAACAACCCTCTAAAACATTTAAATTCTCCAGTCAGTCAAGCTCAAGCTTTTATACGGTTGGGGAGGATACGAGGGAACCCCTAAAATCAGATTTAATTTACCTCACAGTTTGCTCCTCGTTTCAGAAAACGTGTTCCAGCAAATTTGCTTGATCTTCTAGCTATCAGAGTGACGTATATAGGGCGACCATATATTAACAGTTCTTGAGAGAGAAGTTAAGGTTTACATTTCACATGCAATTTTTCATTCACTTACTTTAAGCACAAATTCTAGAAAAGGTGTACAAAACTGAAACATCCGATTTACTGACATGTCCTTAACAGTGATGAGTACCACTTCCAAACTTCTTTTGCAGTTGGGAGAGAGCATTGGCTTTTTCAACAATGGTTTTTAAGAACTTTGAAAACAGAATCTACGTTATATCAACCACTTCTCACATCCTATAGAAAAGAAGTATTTCTATTTTATGAAGTGGCAACAGAAGTGAAACAGGCCCCAGATTCATGCTGGGCCACCAATACTGCTTTAGTGAATACTGGGATTGAAGTCTGGGAGCTTCTATTTTCAGATCAGGTACATTAGTCACCCTCTAATTATTTGTCTGGAAAAGTAGATAGATTTGCAATTACTTAAGTAACAACAACTGAAAACCAGAGGCAAACAGCTACTGATGCAGTGGTGGCTTTCTTTTAGGCTTTTTATTTTTTTATTAAAAACAAACAAACAAGATAGAATCAGATGTTTAGCATGATTCTCACTGCTTACTTAGTGTAAGGGAGGCACAAGAAAGAGGAAAGATGACATTTGTTCATCAAATACCTAGAGCAAAGACTAATGCTACACTAACTAGCTGCAGGCATAATGCTGGTAGTAAGATCCTCTACTACTACATTGTTTAAGCAACAGCACAGATGAAATAGTGGTATATAAAAATGGATCTAGCTTTCTGTCTGGGGACTAAGCCAATGACCAGCAGCCTTACAATCATAAAAAACCCCTAAAATTAAATTTTAGAGACACCACTAACCTTAACTTCATAATTGTATTTGCTTGCCCAGATACTTTGTTGGCAGGCTTTTAAACAAACATTATGCTCTTGATGATTAAGAGTGTGTCTGTAATACATTAAATTCTTACCAACTAAGATGTTGGCATGGCATTTTTTTTGAGTGTGATATTCATTTGGGCTTTTTCTGTTAATACAACAATATACATAAACCCATTTACTCATTTTAAATAATATATAGCCAGGAAAAAAAGATTTTCAGATATCCTACTGTTTACTTAACTCTCTTCAAATAGCAGGCCTAAATTTCTATTATCATCTTCAACAGAATAAATACAAGAGTTTCTGCAAATCTCAGTTACTAAAAAATGTTTTAAAGATTAGTGAGAGGACATTTCTGTGTCAGCAATTCAGTTCTGATTAGGTTTTTTCCCTTTCCTCAAACATATGTGAAAAGATACAGCTGAGCCTTAAAATCCTCTAAAGTTCTTTATTACTAAACCCCATGCTGACAAACCGTGTCTCGCTGAGAATTCTAACAACATAACTGTGGTTTTTATTTAGCATAAAACCTAGAAAAGTAATTAAAATAAAAACCAACCAGTAAGTCTAAAACTGGAAAGTATTTACATGACAAAGAAATCATTCAATGTATTTCACATGTTCCAACTTTTAAAAAAAGTTTTAAAACATTCCTTACAACAGTAAAAGGATGCTTGATTGCCCACAGAATCCGTGAATAATATACAGCAGCCAGTCACGATGAACAATATTTTTTACTGCCTCCAGAAGCTTGCCATTCCACACATACTTCTCGTAAGGCTTACTGCAAATCCCAAATACACCTACGAAGTTGTTACAATGAAAAATGCATTAGCAATTAGGAAACAAGCTTACCTGCACTGGACTTTTAAAATCCAGGTCATCATACCTTCATTTTGAGTTTCCTTTGACTGCAACTCAGCATATCATTTACTTACAACTCTGAAGTTTGCGAAACATAGATAACTTCAGGCATATGCTGAGGTTCAGCATTTATAGGATTTTCAGTTTTTCTGTTTGCCAGTCACTGAAGTATGTGAGTGTCTTCATGCAGAAGTTTCTGATATTTACAGTACTGAAAAGAGTCTCTGCATTGTAGCAGAAGAGGATTTGATAGTAAGGGAAATAAATTAAGTTGTGAATTCCAGTTAAGGCAGAAACACTTTCACAGGAGGACTTTATAAGCTTTTCAATTTTGGGTCAGCTCTGGAGTTATCTATTAGGCTGTGGAAGATCATGTACAGCCCTGGCCACCTTTACAAAAAGCACATCAATCCCCTTTGTCACAGAATTTAGCATTGTTTTCCTGATATCCACTTGACACGAGAAATGCAGCTACTGTAGACCTGCAAATTAGAATTCAATTTCTGATATAACCGGAACCTAAGTCTTTTTCCATTTCAAAATTTAAGACCAAGATGACAACTAGCACTAAAAGCTGGCAAAGGGAATTAAATGAGTCTTGAAGAAAAGGAAGAGGACAAGAACTCTATTACATACATTTTTTGTGTAGTTTTAGCAAATTAAGTTTCTGGAAGGATAAGTTATATCATAGCAGTAAGTATGTCAATTAACACAGCCTCTGTTGGGGGAAAAAGATGAGTTCTTCTAACAGACTGAAACTGAAAATGCAGCTGTTGAACAAAATGTTGCTACCTAGTCATCAAACTTACATAAGCCCAGGAAAAACTGATGTAACCATTTTGGAGAAGGAGTGTATACACTCAGCAGAAGCTGGCCACAAGCACTTGGTCAGCAGTTTGTCTTCTCAATTCTAGAAGCGTTACCTTGGTAAGAATTTATTCTTGAATGACAGGTGGCTATTTCTTACACATATTCTATCGTATGAACGGATATGTTACTAATATCTACTGGAAATGGAGTTGTGTGTGTTATCAGCATACTGCTGATAGGGTCAAGGTTATGGCATCTTTTTCTCCAAAGTTTTCACAAAGACATAGAAGAGATGACGTTGTATGGATCCCTGAGGGATCTTGCAGATAAGAGCCTTTAAAGAAGAGGAATAACTGCTCCCTCCACTATATAGGGTTTACTGCAAACAGCGTTACTTTTAGGCTTTTAAATGACAGTATGATAGATGTTAGAACTATTTAACATAGGAAGTTCCAGCATCAGAGACAATTACTTGCTTACCATTCTTTGAGCTGTAGTCAGTGTAGGTCTATTCTAGGTGTTGTGATAAAAGGGTGTGAAGAACAGGTGGGAAAATAGTGTCCAAGTTTATCTCGCATAAATTTGGGTCTGGGGTTGTTTCAGTTGTTTCTGTATTTTAACTATGTGCATGTCAGACCTTCAGAGTTCCCTTTAGAGGCACAGAAAGCAGGACCAATAAATTCTTTCTTCAATGCCTTGGGAGATTCATTTGGGTTAAAAGAGGTGGAAGACAAATCATGAAATTTACAGTATCTCAAAGAACCAAAGTTACTTTAGGACAGGTGGGATTTTGTATCCTGTTTCTCTGTGTATTATATTTTGTGTTCAACAGAAGTTACACAGCAGGTGACTACAAATAAGGGTGGTAATGCAGAGAGGTTGTTGAGCCTCTATAACCAGTAAGATCCAATAAGCACAAACACAGGTATTATATCTGAGCTGCCTTGCATATCAAGTTCACAAAATAGCAGCAGACTTGCTCTATCCTATTCTTTTGTTTATAAGTGATGTATTTAAAAGGCATGGTGTTCTATTACAAAGAAGGCTAGCTGAATCTCCACAGCTGTTTGAGAACACTATTAGAGCAATGTATTCATTATGAGTCAACAGTAGCACTGTTATTTCTCACACTTCACAATTAAACAAGGAAAAAGTGGTGTCACATATGTAATAGAAAAAAACCCCAACAAAACAACTTTTTTTGGCAACAAAACTAAAAACTAAACCTCATCAGAATGAAATCCATCATTAAGAATTTCAGGGGAAACTTTTGTATGTGTGTATGAGCAAAGCAAAAGGGAGAGAAAACAGTTTTCCTGTTTGGCTGGTTATCTTTACACTCTTATGAATATGTTGATCCGAAGTGAAGGCTGTGTTTTTCAACTGAAATCAATAGTTTTTCTTGGACTTTCCAATAGTGCCAACAATATCAAATTAATACTAACACCATATAATTCCTTTGACGTCAGTATTTTCCAACACAAATCAAAAAATCCATTAATCAGTTATTACTTCCCACTCTTTGTAATTTATTCCTATTGGGAGTCTTACAAGTCAGTTGAATAATCAATTTCTGAATAATGTCAGCAAGTTCAATTATCTCCCCAAGTTGCAATGTAAATTAACAAAGCAATGATTAATCACCTCTAGAAATTTCATTATTCAAATGTCTGTAATTGGCACATCACCTAATCTTTTATTAACTCAAAACTATTATGAGACTGGTGACCAATACAAAAGACCCAAATGTTACTCAAAAGTAAACTTAAGTGGAACATGCTCTGAATGTACTCTTGACCAGCATCAGTTTAATTAGGCATATTTGCTTACCGCTTCCACCCTGTGTTGAAAGTCCTTCATCTTCAAATATATCAAAACTTTCTTGTCGGGTCTGGGTTGTTTCAGTTTTTAATGTTTCAAGTGGCATTCTCAGGACAGTAAGATTATACTGAAGGGAGTGAGACAGATCATAGCTGTAACTGATAGAAAGTTAACATGTATTAATAACTGTAGATGCATAGGAGTTTTCTGAAAGCCCTTACTCTCCATCTGTACTTACATTTAACACTACTATTTTATCTATTAAAAGAAGACTTTTAAACAAGATACACAGATTCAGATTCTGTAATGGCAAATAATACTACTGATTTCCAGAAGTTTTACAACATAGAAACTGTTTACACTACAATAGCTGAAACTGTATTTATATTCTTCTTATAACTGAAAACTGAACATGCCTTTTGAACAAAGCATATCAAACATGATTCACTATGTGCCAAGAAACAGTCCTGAAGATCAAAAATAGCTATTCCACTGGAAATATCCATACAGACAACCTCACTTTTCTGAGATTTAAGTACTATTCTCTAACTGCTACCTGAAGTCAAAGCAGCCAAAACTCTGGTACACAAAAACTGCCCTCAGATTTGTGGTTGCAGCACAGATGCATCTTAAGACAGTGGTTGCAGAATAAACAAAAGGTTGAGGTTTTTTAATTAGTTCCATAACAGTTACAAATTATGCATCTCATGGCTTTTATACTGACAACACTCTACACTAATTGCTAAATTTTATAAGCCACTAAGATTCATCTCCCTAAGGAGAAACTAAATTCACACAACAGTTGAATCAGAAATACACACAAATTTCCATTTTTGGCTAACACAGCATCAGTAATTACTAGCCCTCCTGTATGTTCTAGATATTCACCAATGACCTAAAAAAAAAAAAAAAAATTTAAACACTGGACATTTAGATCTATAATTAATGATAACAAAGTCTAAACCATGCATTTACCACATTTTCATAAGAACAACCTGATGTGCTTATCTGTCAGGAAAAAATCCAGTCTGTTATATGCTCAGTTTGCATGTAACAGAACCTTTAAACAGTATCCCAGTAAAAGACTTGTTCAGGCTATTCCTCCATTTTCCCCTTATACCAAATGTTTTCATATAACTAACCTCTAAATTTGTTCAGGATTAATATGAAAACCATGCAGAAAAATATGCTACAATTTCAGCCAAGAACAATTTAAATTAAGCTGATAAATGTGTTTACCAGGGAGTCATACAAAAACCTTGTCCTTTCCCTTATATGCATGACCACAGAAACAGTATACATTCACCATCACTGAGCACGATAATAAAAAAGGAAGTTGTACCGTGTTAGGGCTGAGAGACAAAGCATAGAAGAAAAACTCAGGTTTTTTACTGTGAAAAAGCCTTTCCATGCAAAACCACAAAACAGACATGAAACTTTGGTAGGTTTGTATTGACAGACACGCTTGTGACAAGAAGCCTTTATTTTCCAAGCGGAAGTATCTTCTAGATTGATATACCTTTTGGTACTCACAAGAGGGTTTTTTTCATTTAGATTAAGTCTTAAAGGCCTTTAACTAGTACTGCCAGGTTTATCACTGTATTTCTCCCATTTTTCTGCTGTCCCAAAAGTCTCATGTGTCATAGTACCTGGGACACAGAAACTTGTCTTAGGTATGGTATTTATGAAAAAGCAAGCAAGAGAATCAATAATGCCTAGAAGGCCCTATGAAAGATGCACCCTATGCTGGGTGTATCTTGGATGATGACCTATTCTCTATCTTTGTGAATCAAGGCAAAGCTTTAGTTCTGGAAAACAAGATCAAGAAAGAAAAAATGACAGGACAAGCAAACCCCCTGAAATATATAATACTTTTCCAAAGAGAGATAATCTGCACAATCTGGCAAGGCTAAATAGTCAGTGGAAACAGTAATGTCAGTGTCTACCTTTTACAATGCCACTAATAGTTCTATAGTTCATGGAGACTATATTTCTAACCAATTTGCTGAAGGAGAAAGCAGGTTCAAAAGACACTGATGAAAACAGACAAGCAGAGTCATCATGTGTCTTATTTCCCCATAATACTAAAGATCCTGGTTAGCAAAATCCAAAAGCAGAATTTCATAGCAAGTATAAAATTTTTTTAAAGGAATTAGTAACTAATGCTTACCTAAAGTAGAAGTTGCTAGAAAGGTCCACATTTTGAAAGATTCTCAGATACCTAGCAAAACAATTCAAATTAAAAGGAAAATTATTAGTTTAACCAGACAGTTTCAAGAAGTCATTCAGTAAATCTCAGAAATTAAACTACATATAAATATTGACTCTTGCCATATGTTCCCTTTGTATCTAAATGTAACTGTTTTGATAGATAATTCCACTAGAATGTCAGCATCTGGATTAAATAAATCAAATAAGACTTTTTTTTTATTTTAAACCCAGTGCCTACTCACATATGTACTCCACTTCTTTAGGCAGTTGCAGATAAAGTTGTAACTCCGTTTTCCACATATACAGGTCAAATTCTCTAGGTCTTATGCAAGCAAACTCCCAACAATACTATAATTGTGAAAATCTTCAATTCTTGTATTCTCAAATAAATGAACAAGAAAAGAAGTATCTACTTCAAGCTGCCATACCTTTGCAAATTCTCAAACGAAACTGTAACACTGTCTATGAATGCTAAAATGGCTAACACAATAAATAGAAAGGTTAGACAACATGGTCTGCTTCATTCTAAGAGGGGAGACTGAGGTTTACAATCAGTCATACCTCAAAGTGGAAAATTTCTGAGTAGTTCCCATTGTCTTGATTTCATTACCTGACATCAGTTTATCACAATCCATCACTTTTTGACTATTCCCACTGAAAAGCAGTTTATTGATACTATTTGCCTCGTATTTCATAGAAGTAAAGTCCCCCCCCTAAAGGACAAAAACACCACCAGGATGTGGTTGTACATTTCACACAAGGTTTCCTTGCAAAGGCTTAAATATCTTTTTTCACAAAAAGGTCAAAAAAAAAAAAAAAAAAAAAAGGAAGCAATTGAACTTACCAGTGGGTCAGTTTATCACCCTTTGCAACAGCAACAGAAAAATTCACAAGATTATGACAGCACAGAATCATTAAATAATCTACTCTGCCCTTTCTGTAGAGCACAAAAGATCTCTTCAGGTGAGATTAACATGATGCTAGAGATACTAATAAAAGAATTGTACTCCAAACAATATAAACCAGTATTAGCATTACTTTGGCCTTGTATCAACAACGTACTGGATGCTTCCAGGTGCACGTTTGCTAGAATGTAGCTTTGATAGGTAGGCAACATGAAGATGCGGACGGAAAACTCTTAAAGACTGTAAAAGTTGTATTTACTCTCCAGGTAAAAGGCCACAGAACTTGTGGCAGATTCTCCATTCTGCCACGTTAATTTATCAACTAAGATAAAATGGCTTGAATAACATACTAACAGAAGGAAATCCATGACTGAAATTTCTAGTTGCAGTTCACCACTGCTAAGAAAATGTTCAAAAAGTACCACCATTATTTACCTGGCTTCATCGGGATGAGTGACTCTTACAGAGTCATTTGGAATGTAGATCATGTTTGTATCTTCTATTTTATATATTGCATGGCCTCCAATATCTGCCATTTTTCTTCTTTTTGTTATTAACACAATGTAATAGCCTTCTAAAAACCTGACAAAACCTGTTAAAACAGCATTAAAACGGTATTAGTTGGATGTTCATGTTGATTTGATCAAATACATTTAGAAAAACAGCATCAGAATTGTAACAAGACTTCACAGATTCTTTATTTATTCATAATGTATATACAATGTGCATATATGTACACATACAAAAATACAGATACACATAGACAGAGTTTTACAGTTTCCCCTGTAGGTGTCAATCAATGAAATACATAGGTTTTATTTTTTTTCCCCCTTCCACTGTACATATTTTTAGTATTAGGTAGCAGAGTTAAGACACTGAAAATTCAGAATAAGACACCTGTATTTGCTTTTTATAGGAGGTAGAACAGGCAGTGTTTGGCTTTATTGCCCAAAAAAGGAGACTTATGAAGCCCCCACTCTCATTCCCTAATACTACAGGTTATAGCTATGCTTCTTCACCAAATTGCTTCTTTGAATGTTTCTATTACATATAATTAGGAAACATCATAACGAACTTTTCAATGCAATACAAATGTGTAAATTCAAATTAGAAATAGAAATACCTAAATATCCCTGAACCCAAATGTGTTTCTAATACAGTATAGGCAGTGACACAGCAGTACCAAGTTCTAATAATTAATTACATGAATTAGCTCTTGGAGGTAGCTGCTTTGACGGGTTGCTACTAATGAGCAGCCTGAAACTCATTCACTACTGCACTGTCAACAAATCATAGAATGGTTTGGGTTGGAAAGGACCTTAAGATCATCTAGTTCCAACCCCCCTGCCATGGGCAGGGACACCACACACTAAACCATTTTGCCCAAGGCTCTGTCCAACCTGGCCTTGAACACTGCCAGGGAAGGAGCATTTACCACTTCTTTGGGCAACCCATTCCAGTGCCCCACCACCCTCACTGTAAAGAACTTCTTCCTTATATCTAATCTAAACTTCCCCTGTTTAAGTTTAAACCCATTACCCTTTGTCCTACCACTACAGTCCCTAATGAAGAGTCCCTCGCCAGCAACCTTGTAGCCCCCTTCAGACACAGGAAGGCTGCTATAAGGTCTCCACACAGCCTTCTCTTCTCCAGGCTGAACAGCCCCAATTTTCTCAGCCTGTCTTCGTAGCTTCGTGTCCTTCTTAATCTATTAATTGGGGGTGGGGATCGGGCGGGGAAACAACTCACAATTCACATTTTCACTTGTATTTATATTCAGTTCTTTAGCTTTTATTATGAATTAAAGAACGATGAGCAAAGCACACGTTTCCTCCCTGTCACTGCTGGAGGCTGCAATGTGATCGAATGAACTGTAATCTTTTCTTCTGGCTTATTAGCCCCCCTTGGAAAAATGCTCTCACCTGCACAAGCACAGGAGATCCTGCTGACAGTAAGAAACCAACCTTCTATTTGAAGTAGCCAGACTATTGAATTTCAATTGTTAAATAGCAGTCAAAGTTCTTCCTGTATCCTCCAGGTACTGAAATCACTTATATGGACAGCCTCTATCCTTTGAATTTTACCAAATGTTATACCAAAGTCTGATAGGCAACCCAACCTTTCCCCTTGGCCTGATTCTCTCCATTTAAAAGCAACTTCTGCTTTTGAACACCATACAGTGAACCAGAAATTAGACTATCAGGCCCCCATCCTGAAAGGAATGAATGCACTGCCTTTGGTTAACAGAGTAACTGAAGAACAGAACAAAAAAATCTTTTCCAATTCTACAAAAAAATACCAGACCTGAGCCAGAAGAAAATAAACCAGTGCATTCCCTTAAATTACATGTTTATACAGCTTAGATAGGATCAAGATGAAGGACGTCTAAAGTATGTAAGAGAGCATGTTACTTCTAAATAAATCATCTAGAAATAGTAGACCACATGTGATAACCAATGCATTTGCCCAGCTATGGAATAGAAACTCTTCTGTTACGAAGAGTACATATAAACAAATACACAATTGGGATGGAAAGTCTTCACTGAACACAACCACACTACAATCAAATACATTATCATATATTTAGATAGTAAGCACTGATGGCTTGTGCAAAAAAAGCCAGTGCTGCAAGACTGTTAGAGGCTTCTTTATGTTTACCCATATTATCAATACTCATAAATTCATAAGGAATATAAACCTCATCTGATCAATTTCTGAAAAGAGATTCCACTGCTAAGATCCAAAATGCTCCATGGGCAAAAAGAATATAGAAGAAATTTTGCTTAATCTGCCACTTTAGATCAGAATACTAATAATATTTTCTACACTTTGGGTGTTATGAAAAATTCAGGAGCATCTTCTAAAGTAATTGCTTTCTCCACCTCCTCTGGAACTTTGAATTTAGATGTCCGGTTATATACTAATGCAGATAAAGCACAAAGTATTCTTGGGGCCGTCAGAGCACACATTAACATTTACTTTGGAGACATCACCCATCAATATATCAACCCCAGCATCTGACAACAGGCAGGAGAGTAGTGACTTTCAGATGAAATTAGAAGCTATTAAATCCCTGAAGCAATTCTCTAGTATTACAGACATCTGATCAGCATTTAAAAATTCAGTTGACGTACCAGTTATACTTGTTTAAACACAAAAAAAAAACCAAACAAAAAAAAAAACCTTTAAATGTGTCACTAAAAAAACCAAAACAAAACCCAAAAAGAAAATTAAGTCATTGTTCTGAATAGTGTGTAATGAAGAAATACAACCTAATAAGGAATGTCAACTTTTGTTTTCTTTTAAAAAAACATTCCATGAGCTCTGGAATTCAGGAGGCAAGGTTCCACACGATAGCCTAAAATGAGTTGAGTTTGGCGAGATCTTCAACCAAGCTTTTAGAGTTTGGCTATTTTCTAGATCTATCCCTTAATTACTGTCCTGGGTTCAGCTACAGCAGTC
>NW_009941999.1:3807-7602 GCF_000696875.1 Nestor notabilis | reverse complement strand
ATATTATAATTATTTTTCTCTAATATACTAAAATTTCTGGAAGTATAGTAGAAACTGCTATTCAGAAAACAGCTGTTCAATATTTGTTAGGTTTGACCTGTTTTGGAACACAAAGCTAAGTTTTGAGAATGCACTTTGTTAATGTCTAAAAAAGGATGGGAAATTCATCTTTACTTAGCATAGTGTTAATAAGAGTACCTAAAGCTAAGTATTTGTTTCGGTTCACCAAAATAAACAAAAATGACTTTCCAAGAATTCAGTAAGTCCTCAAGTGCTATAAAAACTGATGACTTTTCATCGTTCGATGAATTTAATCAAAGGGTTTCTCACAAGAAAAGAAAAATGAAGCTCTGTGATATTTTAATGGAATATAGTACATAGGTCAACGTGCTATGAAAAACAAATTATATCACACAGCCACTAATGTGCCACTGCAGTAGGATGCAGTGCAGTATAGCTCCATTCCAGTAAAATAGTGTTTGAGGCTATTAAGTCAGCCTTTGCACAGACACACGGTCCATTGACTGGATCACACCCAGTAAGCAACTGAACTTGCTTGGAGGTAGTTTAGGTAGTTTGAAACAGTGCCAATATGAGCAGCAAAGAGTAGTTTTAAAAGGCATATTGCTCAGCAAGTGGTCCTCTGCTCTGGTCTTTGTCTCATGTTTTTAGAAGGATGCTGTTTGGGAACAGTTCATTAAACCAGGGAAAAAGCTGAACTGCATTAGCCGTTCATACTTCTAGGCATTCTTAATGCATTCTAGTGATCAGAAAGAATATAACACATATGTATTAAGTATGGTCTACGTTCAGTGTGTGGAGGTGTGTGTAACACGATCCTCAGGTAGCTTCTGAAACCTTCAGGAGAATTCTCTAGTGGTCAGGTCTGCTTCTGCACTTAGGTGTTAGAAATTGCTGCAGACAGTTCTTTTTTCTTTTGGAGTCTAACCTCCTTGCACATTTATAGGATGAATCTTTGATAGATGGATGCAACACATTCACTGAATCATAGATCCTAGTTCACCCAGGGGTAGATTCAAATCTATGTGGTGCTCTTAATATTCTTTATTTTGCATCTGTATTTTGAATCCATGATTTATTTGAAAGATGTGTAGACATGAGCAGATAGATCCCTATTTGACTATTATACCAACTAGGGAGATTCATATGTATTGTTTATTTCACCATCATACAGAATAATTTACATTCTAAAAAAAATGTGTTCCTCACTTATTGAAGATCGTAAGGAATCAGCAATAATGTTTAGAAATACAGAGTTCTTCTTTCTACAAATCTTATCGCTGAAGAATCTGATCCCCAAAACACTGCAGAGATACAGCTTTGCCTGGAAATACCATTCTCAGCCAGCTCCTTCATTTTTGGACTCAGTTCTGCAAGGTAAAAAGCACTCTAATCAACCAAGTACCCAAGACAAGCTCAACTGTAAGCATATGAATAATGACACTGATCTAGGAGGAGGAAAGGAGGTGAAGTCAACCTGCTTGTGATCTGAAAAACTCAATGTACCTGAAAGATCCAAGGAAAAAAACAAACATGCAGTGTTTGAGGGAGAAAATTCAGAGAAATTTCTTCCTATAGAAGAATCTTTGTTTTTCTTCCACGGATCTGTTCCATTACTCATTGAAAATCAATGGACAAGAAATAAAAAATAATACCTTCATTATTTCCTAAGATTGTACTTCACACTAAAGGAAAAGTCAAAGTCCTCAAAAAAAAAAAAAGGTTAAGTAAAAGCAAGAGAGCATGCTTTCATTTTTCAGTAAAATGCTGAGATCTGCTATATCCTCATGTTGCATACAGTGCTTGAGCTGCTGTCAGTAAAACTGCATCTAACATTTGTGTTTGTCCAGAGGCAGAAACAGAAATTAAAACATGTCATCTAGGACAGTTAAATTTGCATGAACTAACCATTAAATCAAAGAATGCATTTACAGGGATTTATTTTTATGTGTTTTTCAGAAGGATGTTAGTGAACACTCTTTTTTTTATTAAATTGTCAAAACCATTACCAGGATATACGGAAGTTAAATTTAGAAATTAAGACTTTAAGACTTTGTTGGTTAATTTGTTGTGCTGGGAAAAAGACTCAAGAATTTTTATATCAGAAAACTATTTCAGAAATTGCAGAAATTGCAGAAATGAAGAAATCGCATTACATCAGAAATTGAATAAGTATCCGTGTTTGTACAACCTGATTTGCTGCCATTTATGGAAACTATGAATATGTTATAAAAAAGGTAATAAAGCCACTTTGTAAGAAAAGTAATGTCTAAATAAGTGTTGAGAATGCCTTTCCACTGAATACTTTAAGAACTTTTTAGCTATACTATTATTGTTCTGTCTGATAACGTAGTCAACAAGAAACAATATATGTCAATATATGTGAAAGAGACAATCTTCCATATCCAATTCTGAAAGAATTCCAAAATCTTATTTAGAATTAGCTAAACATTAAGGTACCCACAACCAATTTGGTGTTTTTTCAAAATCTTTCTGATTACAGAAACCAATCACAAAATGCATATTGCATACAAGCTGAGATCTAGCTATCAGCACTGGGCCTACAAGTAAACTGTGAACTGATTTCAGAAAGGCTAAACATAGAAGTTAACTTATTGATTGTTTAAGCATAACACAACAGAGTACTTAATTTGGAAAATTGTTCCAGGATTCTTGAAGTCATTCACAAAAGCAGCCTTCTTTATTCTTTCATTTTGTACCAAGAGGTATTTGAAGAAGACACTTTTTATCGTTGGAGAAGGAAAACTTGTCAAGGAGTTATTGGAGGTGCATTTTGGTTTGGATTTAATACATTAAAATATTGGTAAATATAATAACTAGTTTGTATTTCTTACCTGGTGTCCAAGGTATTTTCCATCTAGTCTATTTTCTATCTGGTCTTATCTCCTTCAGCAGATCATGGTACGGCTAACCCTTCTGACAGCTGAGTGGGATCAGGAGGGCTGTCATCTTCAGCTTCAAGAGGCATTGAAAACTTCAGTACCACAGTGACAGTTATTTGAAGCAACCATCAGATGGGTATGAATCTTTCTCTTAGTGAAGGAAAAAGTAGCTAGACCTAACTCCCTGGTTTAGATGTAAGCTTTCTGACTTTGATTCCCTCCTGACTTCCCTTCCAGCTCAGAGACACTCATGAGTTGATGCTGTTAACCCTGAAAGTGTCATTTGACTGAGGCCTAGGCAAGGCTTATAAAATGTCATAAATTAGTGCAGTTTGCACAGATTGTTCTCCTGGTCTAACTCTAGCAAAGCCTGCTAAGTTTATACCTTCTCTGACATAGACTTCAAATGTTAGGTATTTAAGGATGCATATAACCACATAGGTTACTTATGGCAATTCCTTACCATTATTTCCTTTTGGATTTTGCCTAAATAGAACACATACCTGCATACACATGGGCAAAATGTCCTTACCATTTCTTATAGCCTGCATTTATAGGGACCAGCCAACTTCACTAATAATTAAAACATATATGGGATGCGTGTCTGGTTAATAGGAGCATATTAGGTCTCTTGGACAGTGTTCCAGGCATTGTAGTATGAACTTTTGCTATGAAAGATACAGTGAACAGCATCTTTTAACAAAAGTACTTCTTGACTCTATTAAACTCACTTTTATTTATTAAATAAAAATAATCAATATTGGTGTTCATTAATGGCATTTATTAATGGAATAAAGAATTGTAGAGATGAAGAAGCATTTTTATTACGATTTTTAAGAAGAGAATATTTTGTTATAAAATTTAATGTTTT
>NW_009941999.1:0-3789 GCF_000696875.1 Nestor notabilis | reverse complement strand
ATATAATAATCTTATTTTTTTATTACAAGTTATTAGACATTTTTTTTATAAGAATTGGGTTTTCCTTTCCTACCAGTGATTGCTGTCTTTAAAGTAGTTCAATGTGATTCATCAGTGGCATGATGAAGGTGTACAAAGGCATGTAATTTTACTAATGTGGGAAAGATGATAAAATGAGAGATTCTCTGCACTTTTTGTGCAACATATGATGAAATACTGAAAAAAGTTTTCAGCACTTTCCAGGGACATCCTTAAAGAACCTGTCAATGTTTTTACTACTGTTGATCAAATTAAGTTAACATCTTTTGACAGCACTTGGAAAACAATAACATTTGATTTACATATAGCTTGAAACTTACCTATGAAATATGAGGTATTTTGAATTACATTCTGTTCTTTTTTCTGTCTTCTCAATTAATTGGGTAGAAATGAAAGGAAAAAGTAGAATAATGACACTCCAAACATGTGCATGTGTGCACAGCAAGGTTTATGCAGTCATTGCAATGTGTGTAAAATCTGATTTGTGAAAAGACAAAAGATGAGAAGATGTATGATGGGCAGGTTTTGGGTTTATCTGTCTCTTACATGTGCTATGGTTCTTCAAAAAAGTGGAGGTGGTTTGTAGGAAAAATTATTATGCCTTCTGCTGGCTGGTGAATTCTTGGACAAGGAGGGAATTGGAATGGCAGTTCAGACTGGTGTTACCTGGAAACAGGAGATTTCTGGAAAATCAAATGATGGAGAAGAAATATAACAGTCAAGGAGAAAAAGTAGTAAAAGTATAACAAACTAAAAGAAATCTGAAAGGCCAGGCCTGAGAGGTGTCAAGAAGAAATAGTTTCTCCCTAGGGAAACAGAAGAGATGGTGTGGGGTTTATTGCAGCCTGGAATTATTGGAGTGAGAACAAGCCTGACAGACAAGACACAGCAGGCAGGGAGAAGTGAAAGACAGTTGTTTCATTACATCTCATTTATTCTTAGTTTCCTGTGTTCTAAGTGATCTATTATGTAGGTAATCTTCAGTGAAAACATACCTGAGCTTTTGACGTGTACTTTTCAGAAAAAGACAGAGTTGAAAGCTCTGGCAGTCCTGTGGCATCAGGAATACATAAGCAATGTCCATGACTTTCATGATAGAATCACCTAAATGTGCAGAGCTGTGTGCATCTCTGTACACAGTGACATCCACAATTGTGGAAGGTTTAACAGTAAAATGAAGTGGACGAAGACATTTAACTTTGAACAGAAAATATCGGCGTTGGGTTTTTTCCCATTTTTTCCACATTGTTTTCACTTTTGGGTTATTTTGGTTTGTTTGGCTTTTCACTCTATCTTTTGAAAAAAAAAAATTCTTGAAAAATTAAGACTATGGTCACAGGGTAACTCGTAATAGGCATTTAGTAATCCAAGAATAAATCATGAGATCCAAGGATCCAAGTTCATGTTCTACCTCATTCAGACATGATTAAGAAGTTCATCATGTATTGATTCATGAATCCTTGAACCTCCTTTTAGGACTGTTATGGTTTAACCCCTGCTGGTAACTAATCACTACACAGCTGCTCACTCAGTCTCATCCCCAGCAGGACAGGAGTAAGAGATTAAAAGCGTAAAAATGAGAAAACTCGTGGGTCAAGATATGAACATTTTAATAATTGAAATAAAATAATAATAACAACAGGAACAAAAATAACATATTGTAATGAAGAGAAAAATAACAGAGAGAGAGAACTACAACCCAAGAAAGACAGGCGATACAAATGACAATTGCTCATCACCAACTGACTGATGTCCAGCCAGTTTCCAAGCACTAAGACAACCTTCTCCTTAGTTTCTTGCTGAGCATGACATTATATGGTATGGAATACCCTTTGGAACATTTAGAGTTAGCTGTCCCAGTTTTGTCCCCTCCCAACTTTTTGTGTACCCCCAGCCTCCTTACTGATGGGGTGGTGTGAGGAGCAGAAAAGGTCTTGACTCAATGTAAGCACTGCTCAGCAGTAACTAAAACATCTCTGAATTTTCAACACTATTTCCAGCATAAATCCAAAACATAGCCACATACTTGCTGCTATGAAGAAAATTAACTCTACCACAATCAAAACCAGCACATTCTCCACCCCTTATTCTGTACCATTTACATTATGCTCAGGTCCCACACTATCCAATAGCCCAACCAGGTTATAGGGTTTAATACTGCAATGGACAACTTCCATTGCTCCTAGCCTGGCCAGCAACAAGGGGTTCCTGCTATAGCAGTGCCCATAACATGCAACTCAAATCATGGCTTCTTTTCACCCAGGATTAAATGACCTTGAGGTAAACATTGCACTCCCACATCCTTCTGCGTTACACACCAAGTACATCCATGTCCTTGAGCAAAAAAATTCCTGTGAATAGGTTCACCCTTTCCTAAGGAAGAAATACCCCACCATGTTTTTCCCAACAAATTCCTTATATGTACTTCAGGGATTTTACGTCCTTCCAAAGCGTGCTCGGGTTTTGTTTGGTCAGGACTAGGCTGAGGGGCAGATCCTTCTCTAGTGTTAACTGGCCAAGCAGCTTCTGCTAAATGTGTATCCCAATGTTGGAAAGTCCCATCACGTATTCTAAGTGATGTTTTTAACAGTCCATTATATCATTCAATTTTCCTGAAGGCTGGTGCATGACTGGGGATGTGACATAGCCAGTCAATGCCATGCTCTTTGGTGCAAGTGTTTATGAGATTGTTTGTGAAATGAATTCCATGGTCTGATTCAACTATTTCAGAAGTGTCATGTCACCATAAAACTTGCTTTTCAAAGCCCAAGATAGTATTCTGGGCAGTGGCATGGGGCACAGTGTATGTTTCCAACCATCCACTAGTTGCTTCCACCATTGTAAGTGCATGTTGCTTGTCATGGCGGGTTCATGGCAGTGTGATATAATCAATCTGCCAGGCTTTGCTGTATTGGCATTTCAGTCATAGCCCTCTATACCAAAAAGGCTTTTGCCACTTAGCTTGTTTGATTATGGAGCTTGTTTGACATATATAACCTGCACAATGATCATGTCCTGGTGGAGCCTGGGTCATATTCCTCAGTTGCTTGTTAAGCTTAGACAAAATCAAAGCAATATTCCTAAGAAATACCAATAGAAGTAGAAATAGAAGTATTGTATACCAAGAAGGCATTGTAACAAGGGAGAAAACATCGCAAAATAAGGTAGAAAAGTACCATTCTGTATTTATTCTACAAAAAAACTCCTAGTGGAAGAAGTATAGCTGTTAATTGTCTCCATGATATGGTACCTGAAGTACAGTAATGGCTTGAGTACAGAGCCTAGATATGATATTAAGCACAAGGTCAGTGTTTTAATAAGAAGTGTCCCATGCAAAACATCACTAATCACTACAGAGCAAAGTGAACTGCTAAAGCCAAGGCCAATCTTTAACGTATACCACAAAAATAAAAAGTGTGGCACAGATCAGATAAACTAATATGGAGAACATAAATATAGTGACCCACAACTGTTAACAGATATAAATCACTTCTAAAACACTGTCGCTCAAGCCCAGCCAGCAACTTCGAACCACGCAGCCTCTCACTCACTCCCCCTTCCTTCCTCCCCCCGTTCCTGGAGGGATGGGGAGGAGAATCGGAGGAATGTAACTCCTAGCTGGTGGGCTATAAAAGTGTTATATATAGCAGGCAACAGCATACACTTGAGTTCATTGGCTGTTTTCCCCCCAGATTAAATCCCCTTGAGGTACAGATCGAAATTCCCCATCTTCCCACATTACCCACCAAG
>NW_009941998.1:0-19857 GCF_000696875.1 Nestor notabilis | reverse complement strand
GGAGGCAGCCGGGAGCGAGGGTGAGGACGGGGGTAGGCTCGGTAGTAGGACAAAGAAAGCCAAACCGAGTTAAGTTTCGTTATTGGTTAGCGTTTACGTATTCCCCCTCCCCCAAGCTGCCCCTTTTTGAAAGGGAGAGGTCATTCCTGGAAGTGAAAGATCAGCCCTTGTTCAGCAACACTAAAACCAACCCCAAACCCAAACCAATCTACCCAAAATCCCCTTTCCGACATCATGGTATTAATTGGGGAACAGTTGAGGATGGAGAGGTAACCACAGCCCAAGCTGAGCACTGTTGTTGAGGAAGGAGTGAGACAACCACCACAAGACGCACTCTGCTAGCAATTAGCACTTGCAACCATCTCCCCTCAAGCCCAGGAGTCAATCTTACAAAGAGACATTGACAACGCATCCTACAAGCCACAGCCTCAAGCCGAGAACGGCTGGATCACAGCCCACAAGCTGCCGGAGGGGGTTTGTTGGCTATAGCTGCATCTTTATCAACTCTGGGAGGAAAAAAACCCTGTTTTCAGCATTTCCACTGCTCCTAGTCCCTGTTCTGATTCACCTTCTCAGTCTGACATCCCCCACCTTCACACACGCATGCCCGGTGAAGCAGAGCGTCCTCAGAAGCTGCCACTCTAGTGTGCACAGACACAAAAAGCCCAAATACACCAAGTACTCACAACAGTTCCAAACCTAGTTCACAGTTACAACCAGCAACAAGAGGTTCAGAGCTATGCTTTAAAAGTACTCAGGATAAGCAGATAGCTCCTTTTTTTCCATTTTACAAATAATTAAGTGATGATGCTGAGGTTAAACTGAGCCACCCAAGTCAGAAAGCAGGATAAAAAGTAACTTGAGTTGTCTATCCATTTTGGAAAGTCTTCATTTATTGCAGTGATTATTTAAGAAGCATACACTATGGTATCAAAAAAAGCTGTAACATGCAGACAAAGAGACCTTTTCAGGAGGTTTAGCAGAAGCAAATGTAGATTTACAATTAGCTTGACTATAACACTATTTAAAAGCTGATAGCAGACCTTAAGTTCACTTTTGATGCTTTGAAAGAACATGTATGCACATGGAATTGTTTGGGAATTTAAGGCAATTTGCATATTAAGATTAAAAAAAACATTAGATTAATAGATTTTCATGTTGTGCTCAAAATGTTAGCTGAATTGAAACCATTTACATTACACTTCATCTCAAAGGACTGAGAGTCAATAAATAGCAGCTGCTCCTTGATAAAAATACAGTCCTGAGAACAAGCTAGTAGCAATGCTTAAGCTATGACATCTTCCATGTCAGAGTATAAGCTATTTTTGCAAGAAGGAGCAGTATTTACCAGGTGTTAAACAGGCAAAGGCATTCTGAACATGCAAGAGCTCCCAAGAGAAGTCTGAAATTACTTCCAGTATCTTGCTTACAATAGTTTATTTGCACACTGCAGAAAGATCAATAAATCCTGCTATGCATTGGTGAGCACTAATATTTCAAACACAACAACCAAGGGATACAACATAAGGACAGGCAGCAAAAGGTGGTTTACAAAAAAACCCCAAACCAAGAGTCTTTTAGTAACTGGTTAGCTTGTTTGCAAGGTAACTGCAACACTCTTCCCTCCCCAACCCCTGGGAATCATTCCCCACACCAGACCTATGATATAACCAAACAACACTGGAGTGTTTAAATTCAGTGCAAGAAGAGTAGTTTTAGGACATTTAATTTCACTCTAAACAAAAGGCAGAAGTTTATCTATATAGACATCCAAACGCCAACATATTTGGTACAGTGTAATGAAGTTACATAGATTTCACCCTCAGAGGTATGCTCCTGTGGTCACCTGCATTCCACAAAAAGAAAGTGTTTGAAACAGTATAATATGGTAGACTCAACGCTTTAAAAAAATTTATTCAGCTGGAATTGGAACTCCCTAACATTCACAATATAATTTAGGATGCATTTGTTACATGAAGAGCAGATAAAAAGAGACTTAAACAGTTTCACATACCGGTTAAGATATCCCACATGCTCCTTCCCCACCTACAATACTGACATCTTCTTTGAGTTTCTTTTTTCCTTAACAAATACTCAGTTCAACTTGTCTACCCAACTACCTCCCCCATTCCTACAGGAGTAGACATACAGTGATAACAGTGAGAGGATATGGGACACTGTCCTATCCAGTGTTTGGACCCTGGAAAGGAGTAGGCCTAGCTATAAAAATAGAGTTTGACGATGAGCTGAACATGAAGCACTTCAGCAACTGAGGCAAAGCTGCACTCAGAAAAAGCTGTATAGTCACAGAGAAAGGAAAGCATCAGTGGCTGAACAGAGGGGAAAGGGGGAAGTAGTCTAACCCCACCCCCACAACCCATTAGCTTTACACAGAGAGTTCAAGAACTAACAAAATCCATTATCTGCAAGGTCCGCAGGATTAAATGCCACATTAAGATGACCCACTCCAAATCCTAGATCATTTGTCAACACTTAACAGGGCTTTAGCCATGCACAGTATGCATATTCTAGAGACTAACCCCTTCCTTCCACCCCTCCTTCCTCTTTCCCCTGCCCCCAGAAGAATGAAGCTGATTGATTAGTTTCACTACTGGTTTCCCCATACACCCCACCCCAGTTTTCTTTTGAGGGCAGCAGAGGGGTTGTCAAATACATTGACAGCTTTTCTTGAAACAATTATCAAATTTTAAGGGATATAAAGACATTGGTGCATTTAGGAATTTACATACTTGTAAAAAAACCTAGTTATAAAACTGCATTTGTATCACCTAGCACTTTCAATATTCATTGTTATTTTTTCACTAATTAATATATTAAATTAAGCCAAAGTCTGAGACCGGAAAAGTTCTACCAATCTACTTAAAAACTGAAAAGAATATTTAAAACCAAAACTGAAAAGGTTAGTTATGTTACATTCCAAAATCCACAGCCCGTTCTAGTAAATGCATTCTTTTCTACAGGAATGATGTTCTTTAAAACAGATGATTGCAAAGGTTTTACTGCTAGACACTCCATTACATTGGATAGTGTGACTGGAACCTGTGGATGGTGAAATCTTGAGGTTTGTCCAAGTTTCAATGTAAGGTGTCCAAGGTCCTCTCCCAGAACCATGTTTGGAGAAAAAAATTAAAGAAAAAAAAATTACAGATCAAGTTCTTAGGACTTTTTTTTTTTTTTTCAATCTTTTCTTGGCTTTCTGTTTCTGGGTGATCTATTCACAGTTTCCTCCTCCTGCAAGAGAGTAATTTGTGTAAACATCAAGGAAATAAAATCTGAGAACACCCTTAAACCCGTTTTGAGCTAACCTAGAAGAATTACCTACTTTCACTTCTACTTTAGGATTTCTTTTTTGAAAGGCCCTACCACTGTTACATCCTTCCTTTCTATACACGGCAAACACAAATCCTCTTGTTTTCATAGTGGACGCAGGCTATTTGCTGAGAGTACTCAGCAGCTTCTGCTGCTGTGAAAATCCCTTTAACTTTGAGCAACACTCCACCCATTTTTAAGTCAGCCATTATGTCAGCGTGAAGCACTTAAGAAGTCACATCCTGGCTGCACACAAAGCTGAATAAGCCTTTTGCCTCAAGAGGATGCATTCCAGA
This sequence comes from Nestor notabilis, assembly GCF_000696875.1. Taxonomy (NCBI): domain Eukaryota; kingdom Metazoa; phylum Chordata; class Aves; order Psittaciformes; family Psittacidae; genus Nestor; species Nestor notabilis. Next base: position 16,231 of record NW_009941998.1, on the reverse strand, counting down.
GTCCCACTCCTCTCACAACGCAGGGTCTGGGGCAGTGCCTTTAGCTCTGCTGCATTTAGCCACAGAAGTTCCTATTCAGCAGGGTGATTAAGTTTTCCAGGGTTCTGACACCAGGAGGGAGTATCACATGAGCCAAGTTAACTTTTAACACATCAGTAAAGCTTGTTCTACACGACTTAAGGGAAAAAAAAATGCACAAGCTTCCCTCAAACATCAAACAACACTCTTACCTCTGATGCAGGTTTCCTGTCCTCTTCCTCCTCCTCTTCTTCCTCCTCCTCTTGACTAGCACTTCCTATATCAGCATCACTTTTCTGCTTCTCTTCTAAGGGAAATAAAAAAAACACCTCATTCTCATTTCTGACTTCATTCACCGTTGGCTTTACTCCATGTCTGCCAATCCTGCTGGTCTATCTTATCAGAGAAAACACTCAAAACTGTTTCAAGACTACCTAGTTCACCTACCTAGCTTCTCCTCATTTGCTTCCTCTTCTTCCTCCTCTTCCTTGTCCCCTTTGTCTTTTTCTTCCTCTTTCTCCTCATCCATCACATCAGGCTGAGGAGCATCAGTCTTTTTGTATTCTGCAGCACTTGGCTGTTTCTAAAAACAAAACATTGTCAAAACCAGGCAATTACTTGTGACGCAAAGGCACGTTTTGCTGAATCTCTTTTTGAACATTATACTACTTATTATCAGAGTAAATTCGTACCTTCCCAGAGCAGCAGAAAAGGACAACAAGGAACACTGGCAAAGCCACAGTGAGGATGTAGACCACCCAAAGCCAGGGCCCCTCTTCAGCCGCTGCCATCATCTGGCCTACAACACCAGGCTATAAAGTAAGAAGAACTGTCACATTTCATCCCATACAGCAAGTCACAGAAGTTAAGTTTAAGCTTTTTGCAGCTTTAAACATATTTCATACTTCAAATAATTAAATTTAACTTGCAGAAGTATTTTCTCCCCATAGTTTATGAATTAAGAATTAGGCTAAAGCCAATAGTCCAATTGTCAGAGCAAAAATCTCACAACAGAGCAGCGAGTAACTAATTGCTACTCATAGCAACCATTACTGTAATATTGTTAGGAATGGAGGTTCCAATCTGGTTTAGCCTAACCCCTATCCTTGGTACATATAGGGGTATGTTGATAAAGACCATGGAAGGAAAAGCAACAATGCTCCTACTGTCCAAGTCAGAAGCATACAAACTAAACCTTTATTTCTCACCTCTGCAGCACCATCAGCTGCCTTTTTCAGTCCCCATCCATCACTGGCCCAATCATCAGCCACAGCTCTTTCAGTACAGATGATAAAGTTGTCAAAAAAGATGTCAGAAGTCATTGACCACAGCTCAAGTCCCACAGCACTGAAAGGAGTCATCTTGAAAGGTTCTAAGTCTTCAAAGAAATCTGGGTTTGGGATCTTCCTAGGTTTCCAAATGCCCTAGGAAAGACAAAAGACATTCAGCCTCACCTACTGTAATGCAATTTTTAGTTTTCAGTCCACTTTGAACAGAGTGAAAGACCAATCCATTGCACTTAATTACAATGTCTACCCGCAACTTGTCAGGGTTTGAAAATCAATTCTCATTTGTGCTACAAATAAAGTGAAGCCCAAAAAACACTTTAAATCTCTCCACTTGAAACAGTACAATCACTACAGATTTGTATTTGAATTACACCTGCTGAATCTAATTCCTTCTGTTTTTCTCTAAGAAAAATACATTGGCCAGCAGTTTAAGCAATGAACACACCAACCTGATAGTTCACATTATCAATCATAGGAGGCTTCCATTTGCCTTTGTAGTTTGGATTGTCAATCATTGGTCGCTGCCAGGTACCACAGCCAGGTGCTGCCTCACATTTAGGATTTGCAATCTGAGGTGCCTCCCATTCACCATCCATGTCCTCATCCCTGAAAAAGGAAATTTGGTTTTGAAATCCACCTTTTCCCTTTACATAGAGTAAGATTTAGACACAGCATAGGACTGTAGATGAAGGCACCACAGAAGGAAGGAGGATTTAAGGAGGATTTCAACAAACAGCTTGGAAAGCACAGAAGCTCAACAAAAGCTCAGTCCCTGAGCACAGGCTCCCTTGCTGCTCATTCCAAGTACAGTACACCTGCAAGGTGACCCTCCCTGCCTTTTCAGCTTATATCACAAAAGAGTTAACAAGTGCACAGGGGAACACAAGGTCACAAGAATCCCCAGACCAACTCTACCTTCTGCAGCAAGACAGCATGAATCAGTAACTGTCAGCAAGCAACAGTGAACTAGCTAAAAGCCAGCACCAAAGCCATGAAATACTTGCTGTCATTTGCAAGAGGCAGTAAACATACCAGTCTTCAGGCTTCTCAGCATCAGGGTCTGCTACATATTCTGGCTCATCATCCAGCCAGCCCTCTGGCTTCACAGCGTTTTCATCTGCGATCTTTGCAGGAGCATCCTCATCCCTTGAAAACAGATTATATATTACCACATGCAAGACATAGAAGTTCTTAACCCCAAGGCATAATTCTACAGACTTTGAACAAGCCCACTGATCTGGACAACCAGCCAGCTTCACTGTAGGTAGGTTAAGGGTAATGCCATGATTTCAGACCAGAATTGCATCACAACCTGTTAACCCAGACATGTGCCTCATGGCACAGTCATAGCACCAACTGTAAGGTAATACTGGCTTTTTAAAACCAACCTAGAAAGGATTTACAGCAAATCCTGTATCTTGGTGGTTGCTGCAAACATACATTTGAGCTTGAAATCGAGTGTATGGTTCACAAAGCAAGGTTCAAAGACAGAAACCCAGCGTCAGTTTCTGATTTAGGATGTCAGCTGGTATTTCAGTCGCTTGGAACTATGTATTGCAGAAACAACCACAAACATCTTACAGTTATACCTTCTGCAGCTCACCTTTTGATCTCACCAAGGATGAAAGCATCAGCTAGCACAGCTCTTTCAGCAAAACTTTCATCTGTAGCCAGCACAGCAACAGGAGCACTAAACAGCAATTTCCAGAGGACATGGACTCTGTCTGCTTTTTCCTAGCAACTGCTCCTCAAATGCCTAAACTGACTGTGGTTTGATTACAAGGGCGAGATTCAAAGCCTTCTGTAAGGCCATCTGAGAAAGACTTTTTGATCAGGACTGAATTATCAAGCTAAGGCATCCTTCAATTCCACCCCTCCAACAGCTTACCAGTCATCTGGTTTAACAGCATCTGGGTCTGGGATTTTTGGTCTTTCATCCCAGTCCTCAGGCTTCTGGTCATTTGGGTCTTCGATCTCCCGGGGTGGATTCACAGGAGGAGACATATCATTTAGCAAATTCCCACTGTTGACAACCGTTTGATCAACCAGGATTTCAAAACTATTATCAGGATTCAGGACTGGAAGGAAAAACATTGATGTAGCCATTACATATATGATACAAAGCATGCATCATACAGCATCGCTCATCCCCACTGTACAACTAAAGCTTCACAAACCAAGCTACCACCTACCCAGCAACTGTTTCATAAGAACCTTTCTCCTTATGCCAAACTGTAACTAGTGATGATGTACCACATCTCAGCCTGTGAGAGAGGACTTGTTGCAGGAGTCCTACGTTAAACATGCTAAAAACACAAAGAAGCTTCAAGCGATCTACCAGTTACCACAGCAAGTTGACTTTGACACTGTTAAGTATTCTCTTAGTAGCAAGAATGTATATATTCACATTCTACTCAAGAGTAAGTCTCCTTACTCCTGACTCACAGGATTTTCATCTTGCTCCTCTTTATCCATTGCTGCCTCTGTAGTAGAAGCTAGAGAGATCCTCCTGAGTATTCCCTGAAAGTTGTAACTAATATACCAGACACTGTACTTCAAAACCCACTGGGTTTGTCTGGTACCATGAAAGCAGCAAGAAAAAATAAAAAGCATAAATCATCCCTGTAAATCTAAAGCCTAGCATGTTCCAAATTACTAGGAGGCAGCACTCAAGCAGTTTCATAAATGTTGAGAGTAACTTTGGATATACTTAGCAGATCAAGTTACAACTGTTCTTTTACTACTAAGTTCAAGGTCTCATGACTATCCTTACATGAGTCAAGACTTTTCGCAAAGAAGAAATAAGCCTCTGTAAAACAAGACCAGGTTTTGCATTCAGAGCTTTCAAGTGGTCTTTAGCTGTATGGTGTCTCAACACAAATACTCAGCTGTTCATCTGGCTCATTTTTATGAGCTTTTGATTCAGGAAACACAGTAGTAGTTATTCATATGCATAATGAGCAGTCATCATACCTAGAGTGTAAAGATGGGTCTTCTTATCAGTAAAGAAAGTCTTCAGGTCTGCATCTGGACGCTTCGCGTGCTTCTCCTCATACCTGCCGGTCTTTGGGTTTTTGTGCCGGAAGATGAAGTGCAATTTATAGTCCTCTCCACATTTGTCAGGGCCAAACATGATTGTGTATGGAGTTTTGTCATGGAACTGATCCTTTAAAAAACAATGCAAGACTTCATTCCAGCATTCTGAAATAGAGCTTAAGTCACTGCCTGGCGTAAGAACTCCCAATTCATTAGGGATTATTCTGCAGCTTGGCTATCAAGCACCGAAGTAGCCACACTAAAGCTTGTATGAAGAATACAAGCCTCTAGAAAAAACACCAGAATTATCCCAGATACTTGATTTTGCACCTTTGGTCTCTACTGCTCACAATGAAAAAGGCAGCTATCCAAGTGCTATCAAAAAGATAAGTGTAACAACCAATATTCTAAGTATATCTCCACATTATCATAAAGGATTTTAAAAGCCATCAATACAGAAATATCATTTAGTGGTAATAACGAATGAGTAGTTAGTCCAGAGAGTTTCTTTCACAGTGATAAGAAGCACTGGAAGTGAGGCCAATTTTTATTCTGTTTACACTTACAAGCTGGTGTACTGCCTCAATCTGAAAGCTAACTGGATATAATCTCACCACTGACCACTGCAAGCAAGTTATTTGTTCTTGCTAATGGTATCTTAAAATTCAATGCACGTAAGAAACTGGTTACACGAACAAATAGTCTTTTGGGTGTCCTTTTTTAAAAGGACACTTTGGAATCTGTATTAATACACCTCCGATGAGGCTGGAGGAGGAAAGGAAAAGGATGGGTAACAAGTCATAAAAAGGTACTTCCTATAAAGTCTAGGAAGATGGTTAAAGAAAACCCACAGGCTATGAAAGCTTCTGCAAAGCAGTTAAGCTTTGTCTGAATAGGCTAAACCACTTCAGGTGGGTATATGATTGAGGGGAGAGATAATGATTCTTAATTCTTAGGAGATGTAACATGGTCTCTTCCATTGACCACACTTCTAAGACAATGTATTCAAGGGTCATTTATGAAGCAAATGGTTCTGTATAGCTCATGGGTATAGCTGAGCATGTAACAGTGCATCCAGACCAACCTCTTCAGACCATTTCTAGATATACCCAGTAACTCACAAGTGGGTTCATAAGTCAAAAGACAACCAATGCAAGGTGTATTTTTAGCTATTTGCATTAGTCTGTTTTAGATGATAAACCATGGGATCTTCCTTCTGTGCCAACAGCTTCCCGAGGAGGTTTCTCCTCATGCAGTGGCTACTCTCATGAGACACTCTTTGGTCCTAGAACCTAGGGAAATCTGAAGGATTGCAGGCTTTAGTAGAGGTCTACAATTGCTTAGCTACTAGAGAACTCCTGATTTTTCACTCGAGAAGCCAGAAGATTTCAATATTTATCCTCTCCAACTGAAAACAGTGGGGAAAATGCTGAGTGCAAAGTATTCTGGTGATCAGGCCCTAAATACGCCCCACTGCCTTTACTGAAGGGGTTTCTTCAGGAAGCAGCAGTATGAGAAAGTTTGCTTTCACAGCTAATACTCAAAGTAGCAGCATTACTCACCAGGTTCAGTTCAGGGGTTTTTGAAAGCAATTTCACATAGGCCCCACCACACTCTATTCCATTTTGGAAGTTTACTTCATACCTAATTTTAGTTTTGGACAGAGAAGCAGAGAACGTGTTATACGTAAGGGAAAACAGCTTTTGAAATACACAATCTCCAATTACAAATTAAGATTTTTGTTGTTACTTGCTTTAAATTGCACAGTGAATATTAAAAATACTGCACCCTAAGGACTAAGCAAATATTAGTAAGGGCCTGAGAAACAAGGAAAAGTGAGGATTCAGAAGACTTAACTGGACAGAAAAGATTAAAGGAATTGAGTACTGGTCTAGAAGATCATGATCTAGAAGCACAGAGAAGGAAGAAAAGGTTCCCGTACATAAAACACTGCAACAGAGAATAGGGCAAGCCAATTATTTTCTCTACAACTACTATGCAAGACAGACAACTCTGTTTGCAGGATTACTAAAGCGACATCAATTGGATCCTAGAAGCAGCCCCTTTAGCATTATAAGCATGCAACAGTATATCTAGGGATGCCAAGGAGTCTGAAAAAGGCAAAACATCCCTGTCAAGAATAGGCTAAGCATGTTTGATCCTCTCTCAGTGCCAGCAGCTGGAGCAGATGACCACTGGGATTTATTTTTAGTCTTGTATTTTGAGCCAAAACTAAAAAGTCAAGTAAAGCAGAGTGACCAATTCCTTATCTTGTGCATATGTGAAGTAGCTCACTCTTGGTTTAAAGTAGCTAATAATCCACAATTCAACTGTTCTTACTGAACTATTTCCCGCCCCCAGCTCACTAGTCTAACACACTTGCAAACAGATTCTTCTACATCAGTCATGGCCAAACAGAGTTAGAGAAGCTGTTCATCCCCCATGACAGATAAATTAAGACAAAGGAAGGAGGAAACAAGTGTGCCTTGACCACTCTGCCCACTCCACCTTGGAAAGAGGGCAGTTTATTGCATAAGGAAGTGCACCGACCTACATATAGATCAGCTTTTGTTCCAAAGGACAAGGACTTCCACAATTAGCAGTACAAAAGTCAGTTGCCTGACCTTGTTACCACAATTAAATCAAGGGAACTCAAATCCCAAGACAGGTTACCAAGTCAGGCTTCAGAGGGACCCTCCTGTTCCTAACTTCAGGCTTCAGAGGGACCATCCTGTTCCTAACTTCCCACTTTGGGAATCTGGGTTACTATTTTACTCTTGCTTAAAGAGTGTAATAGTAGGTTGCAGCATCTTGTGTCATCTATACCCCCAGTCAACAAAAGCTCAGTTATGGAATTAACCTCAGCCTGCTATCATGTCACCCTTGAAGTAACAACAGAGTGATCCTTTACTTACTGTATAATAAGGGGTTTGGTATCAAATACAAAAGGCTTTGCAAGTTTGGAAGAAATTGCATGGTGCTTGGCCCGGGTTACCAACACAAGCCCTTTGTCTCCTGGAAGCTTAGTGTCCTTCATGTCTTGGACTTCCCATTTACCTGAAGAGAAATTAACCAAATGCTATCAAAACTTGTTCAAGACAGTCTTTGTTTAGCCCAATTTTGAGCAAGATAATCAGCATTCTGCAATAATACCCTCCAGGGTACCTTATCAAGTTATCAGCATAACATCTGCTCTAAAAGTTATTTTTAAACATCCAAGTGGATATTTTGGCTAATTCAGAACTACACTTGATATTGTTAGCCAGGTATAAAGCCCACCCCTATGTTCTTCAGTGAATACGATTTTAAGTGAGAAACAGAAAACAGACTTGTACCTCTTCTTCAGATATTACAAAAGACATCAGAAACCATCTATTATCCAAAACCTGAGTTGAACTCACCATCATATTTGGCAATCTCATCATCTGTATCATCCTTTTTGGCTCTGGAAAGGATCCATCTAGAAGACAGACATCCAGTGGTTGGAAAACCATACTTTTCCCCACACACACTAAAAATCCTGCCCTTAAGATAGGACAACCCTTGCTGTCCTGTGATAACACCCCAGTGTCTTGATCCCCTGAGGAGCTATAACCCCAAGCCTGCAAAGTTTTCTGCATTTGCTGCTCTCTGCCCCCCTTCAAAGCAGGATCATGGCCTCTATAAGTTTTGCTCTTGTAGAAAACAGTAGTACCTCACCATCCTCACATTACCTGAGGAAAGCAAGAAGTCAGATGAGGATTAAAACATTATATGTTATGGCTCACCTCCCCCTTGTTACTAGAACTTAAGGCAACGCTAATTTAACTCAGTAACAGCCAGCCTCATCTAGTCACTGCTGTAATCCTCACCAACCACAGCCCTTTGATTCAATTTGGGTAATACAGGCTCTAGAGAGGGTTTCATTTTTAATTATTTGCTGTAGTGAATACTTCAGACAATACTTACCCATCCAGAGTTCCTTTATCAAAGGACTCCGCAAAATACACCTCCCCGGTTGGGACCGGGGGCCTGTAGGTAACCTGTTGGAGAAGAGGAGCATTTACACACCTTTCAAAGCACATTCTCTAAAGAAATACAGATACAGAGCTCACATTCCCCCTTTACACTCAAATAGAGCTTACCTGGAACACCCTTGCAGCATAAATACAGAAGCTACGTAAATATTGCTTCTTGAGCCAAGCCACTGTGCTCTTGTCTGCAACTAGAACTAAAGTCTGTATCTAGCTGGAAACATTAGCACCAACTCCTGATAGTCACACCACAGATTCCAAGGGTGGATCTAAGTCTTCAGCAAGAATGTAGGGGACATGAGAATAGGAACAAAGCAGCTAAGCTTAATTCCAAACCCTACTCCCAGATAACATCTTTAATAACATCACAACCTCCTAAATGGTAGCAAAGTCTGATCAGACTCACATTAACCACAACACAAGCAGTAATTCCATCTTTTATAAAGTCCCATGCCAAACCTTTGGAGTTGGGGGAGGAGTGCTTGTTTCAGGCTTTGACTCTTCTGCCTCCTCAATGCCATCATCCAAGTCATCCTCAATATCAACTACATCTTCACCATCGTTGTCATCATCCATGTCATGTGCCTGGACAGCAAGAGCCCCCAGAGCTAGCAGGGTCACATACAGCAGCCATTTCAGCTCCATGATCTGAATAAGACAGACAAGGCAAAGGGGTCAAGCCAGCACTGCAGGCAGAGTGTAGGACTGCTTCTCAAAACCAGGCATCCAAGACAACAGGTAAAGTGCTGAAGGAAAAGTGCAAACTTATCTTTCCAGCTCTGCTATCTACTGCATCTGGCTGGTTGAGACAGCTAAAAGCCAGAGAGAAATACAGCATAAAGCTAAGCACTTAACACGTAACAGGCATTAAGTGAGCAGAGGGCCACATGTACAAGTTCTGCAGAACATGCTGCAGAAGTGTCAATTTTGTGTACACTGCAACAAGGAGCAGGACAGCAGATTTGTGCAGCACCACAACCTGTGTAACTGTAAAAGCTTGAACAGAAAAATCCATGTCTCACTTATGAAGGACTTTAAATTATCATGCAGCAACTGACATTTCCATTCGGTTCAGGAACCGAAATACAATTAGCTGGCTCTTTCAAGCAGAGAGTAATCAATCCTCTATCTCCTGTTCAGTATTTTTTTTTGTCCTTTCAACTGTGGGACACCTGCGTTCATCAGCCCCTTCCCCACGTTTTATCCTGGCCTTACTGCCAATGGACACTGATACTACTGGCAGATGTCTATAAGCAGCTGAGGCTACTGAGCTAGGCCCAGGAGAAAACTTTGCACTATTTAACAACAACCTGATTTGATTCCCCTCTTTCAACCTCTAATTTAACAAGATGACCAAAGAAAAAGAGTATCTGTTAACTGAGGCTTTACAGAATTAAAGTATCACACTTCAACTGGTTTATGAAGTGCCCAGCACATTGTCATACCTAAAATATGGTAGACATTAGCAAGCTGCAGCTCAAAAGGTCTTGTAAGTAAAATAGGTTCCAATTTGAGTTTCCTGCTACAAAAACTAGAAGACTGCTGCACCTCACCTTTCTGTTGATGCAGAAGGCAACAGTCCCAGCATGCTGTTCATAGCTTTACCTGCCACAAACACCGCCTGTGCCTTACTCACGTTTTCTCCCTTGAATCACATTCCACATTTTTTCTTCAAAACCCAGAGTTCTGACTGAGACTAATACTTTTTAGAAGCCAGTATGAAACAAGACATTCCTCCTTCCCCAGCACTCCTGCCTCAGGCTGTAGCCCTGTGGACTTACAAACATAACTCAAGCAGAGTTAATGGTGCCTGTAGGGGCATAAGATCACAGCAGAAAACAAACTTCTACTTTCCAAAGCATGTTTAGGCAACTACAAGAATTCAGTCTTCAGTGCTTATCAGCACGATCCAATACTCCAAAATTACATTGCAGACCAGATTTACCATCCTTAGATTATTCTTTGACTTCTAATAAGAGGGGATGTTTTATAACTACCACAAAACTGTATTTTGAAGACCTGTGCTGAGGTCACATCCAGTTTGTCACTACAGCAACATGCAATTGCAGCCAGTTCTCTAACAATAGTGATGGCCTTGAGGATTATTGTCTAAATGCATGTTCACAGCCCTCCCCCTCACAGCTCAGGCAACTGCACCCAAGCACCTCTGAGCCCAACGAACACCATTCACAGCTGACAAACTTTCAAGTGTTGTTACATAGGAGCAAAGCTCATTTGCTTAACGCACAGCATACAGCCAAAATTCAAGTTACAGACCTCACAGCAGCTCAGAGCTCTTACTACTGGAACCCCAATGCAAAGCCAAGGAATGAAAACTGCCAAGCAGTTGGAAGTTGAAGCTCCCCATGTGCAGAAAGCATGTTCTCTAAACTCATGCCCACCACCATAAAAACAGTACAGGATACAAGAGCCTGAGACTTCATTTGAAAGGTGATCTTCAGAGCTCTGTCTGACTGAAGCAACTGCAGGTGAGATGGCACAAGGACACCTTCCCAAGGGAAAGGTTGAATTTTGGCTCTCCTTACCAGCAGGGCCTCACCAAGTATGTTTTTTGCAGAGCTGAACTGAGAATTATTTTATCCCAAGTTTTGTAACTGCTTTCAAATTACATTATGCAGATAGAGCAACCACTTCATCATTTGTGAAGTTATACAAGGAAATGAGTCTTAAAAGTATAGCAAGGCTAAAAATAAGCCAATTCTCTCCTAAGAGGAAGAAGTTTCTGCATACCTCCTCCCTAGCTTGTGCAAAGGCTATTAATGATTTAACATGCAACTAATCCCTTAAGTAACCTCACCACTAGCAATAAAGTTTTGGTGAAATAATTAAATCATGCCAGTACCCACTCCATATGTAGTAATTACGTACTTCACAATCCCACTCCAACTACAAACCCTTGGAAGTATTCGTCAGCAGTAAATGGGCTTTGCTAAATGCCAGCACCTAAACAGCAAAGCCACAGAGCCTCATACTGTAGGCAAAGCTGCTCCGGAAACTCTTCTGCCAAAGCATCCTTGTGAAACCAGACAATTCTACCAGGATCACACACAGCAGGACAGAAGCTATGCCACTCTGTGTCCTGATAAAACCACAGGTATCTACCCTATATAGATTACATTTATCAGTTTATGCTGTCTGAATTTGAGGCCTCACTGAACCTCATCTCAAGGTAGAAAGGTGATCTGCTCAAGTCCCCAAGAAAGCTTTTTTCCCCTCTTCCAAAGACAGCTACAAGCATGCAAAGAAGCTAATCCAGTTTCACATCTTTGCCTCTTTCCAATCATTGGCAAGCTGTATTCACAAGTTCATATCCCTACAAAAAGCTGTTTAGGACACCTCCTACATACTAAATCAGTCCCAAACTCAACATAAGCTACCACTCATACACCTTGAGCACAGACTGGCAGCATCTCCTGCAAATGCCACTTGTCATGGTAAGCTCCTTATTCTGCTGATCTCTAACAGTATACAAATGACATTATAGGAAAGAGAAGACACAATGTTCTCAGAAGAGCAATTTAAATATCTTAAGTGTGTGCTTTGCTGAAAAAGCTGCTTCTACCCATAATGGATGTGCTGCTACAGGAGAAAATTTCAACTTCACACAAGCCTTAGAGACACAACGTAAACATGATTATGCCCCAGTAATTTAGGTTATTCCTAAATAGAAGATAGAAAGGCAGGGAAGGGGGAGAGAGAAGAAACTCAGGGTTTGTGTAAAACAAGCATAAATCCATTTTTCAGCGGGGTTTCAAGCTGCTAGCAACTACAGGTGTTCAATTAGTCACCTAAACTGCAGTCTAACCTTCAGATGCACAGCCACCTACTCCATTATGATCAGATTTCTCCCCTGAAGTGTCCAATTTCCAAGCAATCATCACCATTAGCCATTTCTGACTCTGCCTCCACCTCCCTTTAGGTTGAACTGTGTAATACTTCTGAAGGTTAGTGTACTTCTGACCATGCAACAGCCAAAAGCCTTTAACAAAGGAACCCTTTCATAATAAGCAAGAGCTTCTGATGTCTCCATTCCATGTTAGTGCAACCCTCATTTTCACCATAACAACATTTTGAGTCAGAGATGACTAGAACTTCATCTATTTTTCTTTTAGTAAGGTCTTCAGACACTCACAGACATTGGCACCACCTGGATAGAAGGAAAACTACTGCAGTATAACACCAAAGTGCTAACTAGGAAGAGAGTTTGAGACTGACAGGGCTAACAGATTACTTGCTCTCTTCCATGTGTCCATCCACAGCCAGCTTCTACACTAGAGAACTCATAGCTGACATTTAAGCACTGTTCACCTGATTGTCAAAAGGCTGAAGTATTTTCCCTTAGCATTGATAGGAGCTGCACCAGAGCAATGAAAACAGACATGCTACAGACTTTACAAAGTAAGAACTAAAGCAAGTTAAAGTGAGATTCAGATACAGGATCAGCCTCTTGCTGTAGAAGTGGCACACAAATTAGGGCTAAGTGATTGCTACCTCTGTGTTTCAAGGCCTCCAAAGGAAGTCATGCAACTTCAGTGATTTATTTTTTATTTAGAATTCCCCTTTCACTGACCATAAAGGGGAAAGTTCATCTTAACAACTGGCATCACCCTGCAAACACTTGACCCATACAGCAGACAGTTGTCTCCATCCTCCCCAACATACATGTCCTGGGAAGGACAGGCAGCAAGAGGGCCCACACGAAGAATGTTTAAGTCCTTCACTATCATACTTACAGAACATACTATTTAGAAAGTAACTTCCCTGTCAGGTCAAACAGAGCCTGCAAAACCAGTTTAATCCTCTCCTCAGTTACTCATCCACTTGAGTGGTTCATCAAGCCAGTCCTCAACATGTCTTAATTCAGAATGTGTAACTACATTTCAATTGCTACTGGCTATCTAGTTTACTACTTCATTTTATTTTTTTGAAGCACTAACAGTCAGATGAAATAGGCCTCATTAAAAATAAGCTGCTATAAACTACACCTCAACAATTTAAATGGAAGAACATCAGTGGTTTCTATTTCAGCAGCATCCAAAGCAATAGCTGAATGACTTAAGTCTAGGAAGAGCAAAATTTGCTAGTAAAGTTCTGGGTTCCAAATACTGGATTTCAGTATGGTATTTACAGTGGAAGCACACCAGTAAAAACAAGCACAAGGCATCCTCATGCAAGGCAAGAGTTACAGAAGAAAGATTTAAAGACACAGAAGTACATAAACATCACAACACAAGAAAAGAAAGCAAGGAGACACAAACAGAACGGCCAAGACACAAGTACCCATTTTCCCTCTCAAATTAGATTTGTATAGTTTCTGAGCAAAGGCTTGGCCACCCGACTTGGTAGTTCACTAGTTTCTCAAAGTCAGAGCTGGTCAAGAGCAGAGGAAACCTCTTCTACATCTCGCAGTCCCTCCACCTTCTGCATCCCGGCTCCTCTGCGGTGCCAGGGTAACTGTTTACACAGCCTTCATGATGAGCTGCAGCAGGTTTATGATGGCTCAGAGGCCTTCTGCCATGTTATTTTAACCCTGCATCAATACCCCAGTCCAAGCCACAACACAAAGGCAGAGTTGTAGCAGGACAAGTGAAAGTGCTGGGAGATAAAATAAGTAGCCAAGGATAAAGGAAATGAAGCTGTTGGGAGCACAGTCGGGTTAATGCCACAGCTCCAAGTGCACTTCTGTCATCCACACTTGTCCTTAGGCAGACTCAGGAGATGGACCCTTGATGGCAAAGCTGAACAACTATGTGGCAAATAGTGTAATTTCAGCAACCAGTACATTACCTCCCACCCCTCTAAAGGGGTATAATAAAATTATGTTCGTATATATGCAGCAATTCATATGATGCAGAAAACACTTCCCCCACCCCTTAAATGCTTCGTTTTGCAGCTAGACAACTTCCAGCCTTGGGAAGATACTGACTTTAACATCATACCTCAATGAACAGCAGGCATGGCTGAATTCAAACCACCTCACTTGCAACAGGCCCGAGGCAGGAGCTCTGTTAGGGGGTGGTTTTCCTCCCTCCCTCCCTGTTTTTTAAAGGAAGGGGTACACTGCTACATCAGATTTGAGGAAATCCTCCAGGAAAAGATTAGCCAAAACCCTCCTGGAGAGCTCAACAGCCCCACAGAAAAAGCCGCCTTCTATTTGGGTTGTAAGGAACACAAACCAGCCAAGAGATTAGGTGTGAAAGGTGGCAGCAACAAAGCTTGGTTTTTAATAAGCATTTCAAATATGCTGGTTTCTAAAATTAACGTGCAACAGCACAAATACAGTAAAAGGGAGAAAACACCATGTACCGTTTGTCAGCAGAGAGATCGCTCCCTCAGAACTGGAAGTCCTTGGAGGGCAAAGACAAGAACAGCAAGGATTTCTGACCATAAAACAGATGGGCTGCTAGGAAAATTACATTAAGTGGGGGAGATCTGGAGGTGCCCCAAGAACTTTCAGACCATCAGGCCTAGAAATCAATTTATGTTTGCCCTGCTACTGAATTGATTCCAGCAAGAACAGGCTGCCACTATGATCTCTACTAGAGGCAGAAAAATGAAAGCCCAGAAAAGGAAGTAAAAGGCAGGGCTAAGTACAAGTCATAGTCTATTCTCAGTAAAGCATTTATTCATCTACTTAGGGGGAAGTGCTGCAGCACATCGAATGAGAGGGCAACTAACAGAGGCTGCAAGCTCTCTTACTGTTTTGCACTAGGCTTTGCTTCCTAGGAAAGCAGTTGATACCAGGAAGCAGTTTGTGTCTTATACACAGCTTGTGATGATGTGAATTGTACAAGCATTCCCTTCTTTTAACTAGAAATACTGATACTTACTATGAACACAAAGTCCAGCTCGAAGCTTTTCCTAGTTTCAAGTGTTTTGGATAAACCTGTGTAATTTAACCAAATCAACAGTAAGGAGCTTTTCTGGAGTCATTCAAGTGCATCAGAGTGGACCTGAAGCAGCCTATTTCAATCTGTATTTAACCAACATTTTATCAGCGTTATCTCATACATTATTATAGCTCCCTGTCTCCATGTAATATTTTAGCAACAACCCAAGCCACAGAGTGTAAAGTGTCCCAAAAAACCTGTGTGTCAGCTATGCTTAATTTACAATGTGAAGTAAACATACTGCTTTTAGAAATACATTACATTCCTAGAGACTAGCTTTGAGACATCTAACACACTCTAAATAAGTTTCAGAGAGAGTTTTCCACAATGCTCTGCATAAACACTGCAGCATTAATTATGTTAACACTAAGAATAATGAAGTTTGGACTTCTACCACTACTACTACTACCATTATTACTAATCTATGTCTGCTTCCCAAATCACCTGCAGCATTTCTTTCTATAGCCTAGAAAGTTCTTAACCACAAAACTGCATGTGAAAGTTCTCTCTTTAGAGTCAGTACAGACAAGACAGGCTATGCATGCTTTAATTCAAAGGCATGGAGTTGTTTTAAAAGCACACGATACAATGTTCAGACAAAAACGATCACAGAGATGTCATTTTCACACCGTTCTGAAGACACCCGACCCAAGTGATAGGTGGTAAAATTCAAAGCATGAATTTAGGTCCCCGAAATTCTGAGGCTTTGCTGCTGCAGACTCTCCTCGTCTGTACTTCACCTGTTGGGCCTCCAGTTCTGCACCTTCAACTCCCCTATTCCAGAGACTTCTGCTTCCCCTCGCACAGCCCGAACCAGGCCCCACGCTGAGCTCCACACCCGCCCCCTCTCCCAGCTCCGCGGGGCCTCCCACTCATGGTGAGCATTTTTAGGGAGCTCAAGGCTATTTCCACGCGTTAGCGGCCGACATCAGAACAAGCAGCCAGATAACCCCCACACCACACC
>NW_009941997.1:350-2074 GCF_000696875.1 Nestor notabilis | reverse complement strand
GCCCGGCCCGGAGCTATGGGCCTGGGCAGCGCCGGCGAGGGGGGAGCGGGGGAGTACGGGGGATGCACAAGGACACCCCCTGCACAGGGATGCACAAGGATGCACAAAGACACCCCCTGCACAGGGATGCAACTAGCAAAAGGTGCAAAGGCAAAGCAACGACCAGGAGTCGCGCTGAGGGTGCCCGGCCAGGGGAGCTCAGCCCCGGGAGGCTGTTTTGCTCAGCCCAGGGAATGATTAACCCGCTGGTCGTTGTTTGGCAGAAGAGCTTCATGCAGTAGCACCACAATCATCCGCACCAGCACCTTTTCCCGCTGGCTGCTGGGGACCAGGACGTGCTGGATCCCTCAGGTCCGTGCTGGGATGGGGTGTACAGGGAGCTGCAGACCGACTGCACAGACCAGCTGGGGTAGCCATGCACCTCCCGGGAACTGGGGATTCAGCATCTGGGCCAGTCCTGAAATGTGGTAGCTGCTCCTGGATGAGGGTCGATGCCAGCAGGAGAGGAAGACAATTGATCTCCCCAGCTGCCAAACCATAGGAAGTTCACTTAGGAAACCTGTCCTGCTTCCTCTTCTTGCAGATAATCCCTGCAGGAGAGTGAACGGAGGTGTCTGTGATTCATATGTGAGAGCACAGGAGAGTGGGGAACAACTGAAGGCTGTCTCACATGCATGACAACAGCCAGGAGGATGGTGTGGAGGAAGAGGCACAGAAGAGCCCCTGCCAATGTCCCAGCACCGAGCCCTGTCCCCTCTGGTCCTCAAACTCTTGTAAAGGTGCAGGAAAAAGCCACCCAGGCTCAGCTTGCCAACAGGCACCTTCCTGCACATGCACTGCAGACAGGCCTACCCTACAGAGGAACCAGGGACCCCGATTCCCAGCAGTGGGGTTGGGGATCCCCAGGACACATGAAGGAGCTAAAGAGGCACATGCAAAATCCCTGGAAGCAAGGGATGGGCAGGGGAAGAGGGCTGGGACACCTGGAGACAGGATACTGCGAGAGCCAAGCCTGCAGCACAGAAGGGTTCTGTGATAGCGAGCGAGCAGTCAGTGTGTGGAATTTGCTGTCTGTAAACACAAACTGAAACACACCCAGTGGGAATAAGCAAACAAACCCAAGGGGAAATGTGCTTCTGATGAGTTATTACCCCTGCAGTTGTGGCCACCCAGAGCACAGCAGCTCTGCACCAACAGGGCCATACGAGGCATGGGCTGAGGGGAGAACAGGTGCTGGGGTTGAGGACTGACCTTGTTCTGCTGCATCCCATGGTGCAGCAGGGCTGGGAAGGACAGGGAAAAGCCTGGCAACTAGCAGCAGCCACATACTGCCAGCACACCAGGAGAGTGCAACCTGCCCCCAGCCACATCCTGCCAGCAAACCAGGAGAGTCAAGTACCCTGCACCCAGCAGTGAGGAGACCTGGGCTCTGCCTGGCAGTGCCTGGGTGCTGCCCACTGTGTGCCCCAGGATCCTGCTGGCACCCAGCATGACGGTGCCTCTTGCTCAACCAGCCTCTCAGTGCAAGAGCTCCTCGTGACAGAAACTGCACAGAGGAGCGATGGAGTCTGCTGACCAGCAAAGCCACGTGTGCTGCTCCAGAGTGTGTTCCAGCTGCTCCCAGCCTGCACGGGCAGCTTGGGGATGCTCCGCAGTGCTGGGAACAAGTGCCAACAGCAGCAGAACAATGTGGACAGCTCGTGTGCCAGCAGCAGGCCCGAGCT
>NW_009941997.1:0-300 GCF_000696875.1 Nestor notabilis | reverse complement strand
AGCAGCCTATGTAGGGCTCAGTGCTGGAGCACACCCAGCACAGCAAGGCTCAGCACTGTCTCCCCATGCTGTGCTGGGAACCAGTTTTGAGGTAAGCACAGAGGCAAAGCAGAGCCATGTTTGCACCAGGTGGCAGGGCAAGGAGGGGAGATTGCACAGGGACAGAAGATGAGGGTCTCTCTCCCCTCCCTCCTGCATCCTGAGCACCAAGAGCATCCTGCTCTGCCCCAGCCCAAGGAGGCAGCTGGAGGTGACTGCCCCAAAGCTGTCCCCTGAGGTTTTCTGGGGACAGAAGCAGCC
>NW_009941996.1:0-3928 GCF_000696875.1 Nestor notabilis | reverse complement strand
TCTCCAAATCCAGGGTAGCCACTTCTCCTGACAGCTTCTGGGGAGGGCCCACGTTGTCCCTACCCTGTCTTTTATTTGCTATGTACCTATAGAAGCCTTTCCTGTTATTTTTAATTCATCAAGAGGCAAAAATATGAAAGAGCTAGGAAAGAAGGGCTGGAGAGGCTGTAAACTCTCTTCTTATCTCTTCTGGATCTGTCTCAGGCTCACAAGTTGAGCCAGGTGAATAGGTAATTTTTTTAATTTTCAGTTTAGTGATCAAGCCATAATAAATAAATAATTAGCAGGTCAAACCAAGCTTTTTGAAATTTCTTTTCTGCCAAAAACTTTCATTTTCGGAATAGTTTTAGGTCAGACCATATTTTTTTTTTGAATTTTTGTCACTTCTATGTTCTCATCTATATACATAAGCTGAATTATACTAACAGTAATGTGCCTACTTCACAAAGCGACATGTTGGCTTGCTTCTGTAAACAAAATGTTTTGAGGCCCTGTCCTGGGTTCAGCTACAGCAGTCATTTTTTCTCCTTCTTAGTAGCTGGTGCAGTGCTGTGGTTTTGACTTTCAGTATGGGAACAACGCTGATAACACCAATGTTTTTAGTTGTTGCTCAGTAATGTTTACTCTGACCAAGGACTTTCTCAGTCTCATGCTTTGCCAGAGAGGAGGGGAAGCCGGGAGGAAGCAGAGACAGGACACCTGACCCAAACTGGCCAAAGGGGTATTCCATACCACAGCACGTCATGCCCAGTATAGAAACTGGGGGGAGTTACCCGAAAGGCCCAGATCGCTGCTCGGGTTGGGCTGGGTATCGGTCGGTGGGTGGTGAGCGGTTGTGTCCTTTTCCCTTGTTATTCCTCTTATCATTATTATTGGTAGCAGTAGTGGTTTGTATTATACCTTAGTTGCTGGAGAGCTGTTATCTCAACCCGTGGGAGTTACATTCCTTCCATTCTCCTCCCCATCCCTCTGGGAGCGGGGGGAGGAAGGAAAAGGGGGGGGAGTGAGTGAGCGGCTGCGTGGTTCCAGGTTGCCGGCTGGGCTTAAACCACGGCAGGCCCATAGCTTCTACAGCTGGGACAGTGGTGCTGAGGTGAGGTGGACAGTGGTAAAGTGGCCTGGGAGTAGAGTATTATAGTGCTGATTTACAGACCATGGTTATATACACATTTCATAGGCCAGATAAGACATCCAAGAGAGCACAGCTTCAGAATATAGTGCAAGCTTTAACTTTGTAGCCAAGCTTAGAGAAATGTTTTTGTTGTTGTACAACAAATATGTATTTTATCTAACCTTTAATCCTATTTTACTGGATATAATTTCAAATAACTTTACTACTCCAGAATACTGGATCTGGAAAACATTTAGTGTAGAAACTACTTTGAGCACAGTAAATCTTCCAATTCTGCTTCCTTTCAGTCTTCTCTGCTAGGAAACCTATCCACTTTGCTGTTTTTATGTGCACAGGGATTCAGTAGAAAATCAAAATAAGATTTGTTTCTATTGAAAAAGGAATTGTGGCTTATAATGCTCAAAAGGAACATTTTATTTCTCTGCCTTCTATCATAATTTACATTATGCAACTCTGGATTGGCTAGACCTGAACACCTAATTCTTCTAGGCCAATATTTTTCTTGTTCTATATGTGGTCTTAGCATCCAAGTTTCTCAAATTTCCCAATTCATCCCATTCAAGCCTAAGATTTAGGAACTTCACGATACTTTCTTGTCTGGAAATGAAACTAATCAGGATCTTATTTGGGTTCAAAAACCTGTACAGAGATCAAAATTGGAGTGTGGTTTTCTGAACCTTAAAAATTTAGCATGTAATACTGTGAGATCATTACCATAAGCAAGAAAGTTTAAAAGGTCTTAGGGTGTCTGTATCCACTTTGATATTTTTGGAATTGAAACCCAGTTAGATTGAGAACATCCTAAACCCACATTTTTTTCCAGGAAAAACAGAAACTACACACCATTGTGAATTGTTGTGGTTTAAACCCAGCTGGCAATCGGTATACCACACAGCAGGTCACTCACTCCACCACCACTCCCCCCTCACTGGTGGGATGGGGACAACAAAGGTAGAACCATTTGGTTTGGGATGAGAATGATTTAATAATTGAAGTAAAATGTAATAGTAATAGCGGTAATAATAACAACAATAACAATAATAATCATACGGAAAAGAGAGAGAGAGAAGTAAAAAAAAACGCAGACAAGTGATGTACAATACAATTGCTCAACACCTGCTGACCAATGCCCAGCTGGTTCCCAAGCAGTGCTCAGCAGGCGCTGGCCAGCTTCCCATTCTATGGTGTGGAATACCACTTTGGCTAGCTTGGATCCGCTGTCCTGGCTGTGCTCCCTCCCAGCTTCTTCTGCATGTCCTCACTGGCAGAGCACATGAAACTGAAATGTCCTTGTTTTAGA
Source organism: Nestor notabilis (assembly GCF_000696875.1). Classification (NCBI taxonomy): domain Eukaryota; kingdom Metazoa; phylum Chordata; class Aves; order Psittaciformes; family Psittacidae; genus Nestor; species Nestor notabilis. The sequence continues at coordinate 1,496 of NW_009941996.1, read as the reverse complement.
CTAAACACAATTCAGCAACAACTAAAACACTGGTGTGTTATAGATACTATTCTCATACTAAATCCAAAAACAAAGCAGAGTACCAGATACCAGGAAGAACATTAACTCTATCCCAGCTGAAACTAGGACATGGATTGTACTAGCAAAAGTATCCAGCACACTGACAGATACCACAAGCTGCTGAACTTTGCTACAGTATCTGGAAGCCAAAGACTGTGGATGGCTATGCATTAGGAATAAGACAGTTGGAAAGGCCTTCTGCATTACACTTGGTTACTGAAGATTGAGTGAACTGTTGCTGTTTTCAGGTTCCTGTTTGGAGCAGGTTTCTGATTCATTATGATAGATACATTAAAAATGATGAAGAGGAATGAATATAAATTAAAAAGGAAGAGTTTGAGAAAATTAACAAAGGAACCGAAAGGACATGAGAAGATTTCAGGGACGGAAATTATTCTAAACAGGAAAGAAAGGAAGTGGTAACTTTTAAAGCCTTTTAAAAGAGAAAAGAACATAAAAAATATATCTATAGTAAAAATTTATTTATTTATTTATTTATAGATAAAAAAGTCAGAGATGTTGATAAAAAGGCAAAAATATATTACATGATTCTACTATGCACTGAATAAACCAGGAGACATTCATATCATATATGCTTTAATGACTGAAGAAAATGTTTAACTACAGAAACTGGAATTAGACATTTTGAAACTAAGTTTACAGAAAGCTGTCTGAACTACTACTACTACTGATTTTTTATAAATTTTGTAACAGTAGGGAAATTTCAGAAGAATGGATGAAACTTTATTATTGTATCAGTATTTCTAAATGTACTGGCCTGGCACTGATCTCAAAAATAAGTAGAATGGGACTCCATTCCAGAAAGGAAAACTTGTGTCAATCACAATGAGTTTATGGATACCTGGTCAAACATCAGAACTATGATAAGATATTTTTATTCTACAAGGAATTTGATTTGATGTCACACAGCATTTTGATGAAAAAAATGAGAAAAAAGTTAATTAAGCTAACAGATAGGTTTTAAAATTTAATTGGAAACAGGCATATCATCCTTAATGTATGTGTTTATCTCTACAGGGCTCTGCAGAGATAAGTCCTTGGCATTCTTTTATTTCAAAACTCGAAGTTTGGATGCAGATCTAAAACCACTCTTAAAAAAAAAGGTAGAAAGTACATAAAGATCATGGCAGAGCTAAATAACGTTGCTAAGATATCACTGGGGATGGGATTTGTCTTATGTCTCATTGTCAGCAGCTGTAATATCCCGTACGTAATCTATGCTAGTTGAAGGTGGGTGAGATGGATCTTACCCCAAAACAGGGTTATCTGCATTACTCAGTATATCAAGCACAAGCAAATAATATGGCCGTTAACATGACCAGCTGTAATGTTATTTATCTAAACCCCTGGAATAACAGCCCTTATAGAAGTTATCAACGAAGCAACACAGCTTGGTGTCGTCAGCAAATTTGCTG
>NW_009941995.1:9231-20964 GCF_000696875.1 Nestor notabilis | reverse complement strand
AGCTTTTTTCTTTTGCAGTGCGCATTCTCTGTAACCTTTGTAAGATTGCTTTCTTCTCCTAGGGAAGAGGTTCATGCTTTCTGATGTGCATGCGTAGGGGATGGATATAATAAGAATTACAACTTAACCTCTAAGAAAACTAGAATTGTGTAGGATTTCTGTAACAGGTTAATCAGTCTGTTAAAAATAGAATTGTCTATTTTGGTAACTTCTGTACTTGTTTGTCTGTAGGCCTTGACAGACAGAGCCACAGTCTAAGTTATGAGAGGTTTTGCTCCAAGTGCTAGAGACCTTAAAATCAGGCTGTTTCCCCCCTACATTACCCAATATCAACTGGAAAGATGATCTTGGGACCAGAACTTTGTTGACAGTGCTGTTTATTATGCCCAAACCTGAACAAAATCTGCTTCATGTGTCTGCAAAGGCTGTGTAGCATTAGCACAAGCAGAGAGGTAAATATTTTTGTGACAAGCTGTAACCCCATATACATACAAGGAACAGATCTGCTGAATCAGCAAGCGTTAGCTTTATCTTTTCTTCCTTCTTTCATACCTTCCTTCCTAAAGTTGTTAAATTTCAATGGACTTAGAGAAACAAAGACATCTCCAATTTTTTTAACACTGATTTAAGTGGGAAGAGTACAGGCTGGAGAAACAGTTAAAGAGAAACTCCATTATAAAAGGAAGCAAGCGAATCAGCATGTGTAACAGTGGAAATGATCCTGGGATATTGAACTTACATTTCAGAAATGAAAAGACATAGAAATATTTTATTAAAGCATTTAAATTTTGATTTTCTTCTTCTCCCTGGCTCTCCTCACTGTGATCATCTTCTTTTTAGCTGCATAAATCACAAGTACTAGTAATGATGCAAAAAACATTAATCCTTATTCAGAACACAGCTGTAGCTTACAGGTGTGAATAAGTTTTTGCTCTTTAAACAACAGTTTTTCTAGCCAGATTTTTTAGTTAAGAAATATTTCACCTTTTGGTTTGTATCTCTTAATATAATATAGAAAAGAGGATCAGAATCTTTCCTTTTTCTTGTATGTGAAGCCCTGTATTAATTTAACTCTGCTAAGACTTAAGTGAAGCATTTGTGATAAACCACACACGCGTTTGTTTTTCATATAGCATTACTTTAATAAACAAATCAGTGTCACATTCCTGCATGATGCAACTTCAACCCATTATTAATCATACTAAATGTTATTTCGGACTTTTACTTTTTTTTTTTTCTCTCCCTAAATATTGTCAGTGGAATATTGTAGGCCTCTGCTGTTTTCTTTCAGCGAATTCGAGGTCGAAAAGCCAGTCTGGAGGAAATACAGCTGGTTCACTCTGAACATCATTCACTGCTGTATGGCACCAGCCCCTTGAACAGACAGAAGCTGGACCCCAGGAAACTCCTAGGTCTGTACAGGCCTCTATTCTACTGAGAACAGCACATTCCAGCACTGTCATTAGTCATAGCTGGTGTCAGTTTAAAATACTTGGCAAGCAGTGTGACAAAAATTCACTTTTTCCAAATGCATTGCTATGTGGAAGGAGAATGTTACAATGGAAGACAAATATAGATTAGCAAAATGTACAGGCTGCAAAGCAGCAACAGTTGTTTATCCTCGTTTGCTTCAAAAATCATCAAAGTGTTAATACTTTATTGTAATTTGTTCTCCATTGGAGGTCAATAGCAATTTTGAACATGGTTGGTCTTCTATCTCTTTGTGTTCTTTGATTTGAAAATAAGAGTTTAAGATACACTTGCTTGTCAGAATTGCTTGTTTGCTGTTCTTATTTGCTTTTTTTCAGTTATTTCAGCCACACTGAGTGCAGATACCATGCCTAAGTCTTGCTAATAAGTGAAGATTTTGCCTTCCCATTGTGCAGTATATTTCTAAATAAACGGAGGGAAAAACACATTTAAAATATTAAATAGACCCATGGATGTACAGAAGAGCAGAAAACTGACAGGATTTTCACATCATGCACAGCCCATGCTCAGTGTATGTTTTTTATAATAGAAACATAGGGTTCAACTGAGCTCCGCCATGAGTGTACCATGAAGCAGATCTACTTGTCGGATGTGCTACAGAGAATGTGAAAGAAAACATACAAAAAAGTAGCGCAGTTTTAGAAATAATCTGTGAGTGAAATCCCTTCATTTACGTCCAAGCAGTGGATGAAACACTTTAATTTTCAGCTACTTTTATGACACTTATTCTAAGACATGATGGTTTTCCTAATCATAGTGAAACCCATCCCAAAGAAAATCAATACTGAAATGCTGCCACAGGTTTAGTAATACATAGCAGTTATTTTGTTTTGGAAACTAACGCTAAGAGTTTCTTCTTTAAGACAGACTGTTGCTTTGGTGAGCCATAAGACCAGATATGAACAGTGTCTTGATCACAATACAATCTAGGTTTGTACATCTTAGCCTAGGCAACATCAAAACTGAAAAACACATGTAGTAAGATAAATTCTCAGGGGCTTGAATTTCCAAGGTAGGAAAGCCACCTTTAAAAACAAAACAATACAAACCAAACCCAAAAGTGTTTCCAAGAAAAAGGTCTAAATTCCTGCAAAATGAAAAGTTGGAAACGTTTTGAGTTCATAGCCACCATCGAAATGTTCTATTTTGATATAGTCACACATTTCATTTAAATTTTTTTGATTTTTATTCATTTCATTTTAATTGTCACATTATTTAATATAATATACGTTAAATATATATGTATTGTGATATTAATGATAACAAGTGTTGTTCCCATTTGGATTTCAGTGGTTGACCAACGTATGGGATGCAGTGTGTAGTTGCAGCTATGAGGTGCAAAAGGAATGGACCCAGGTATCCTCTCTGTGTTTCTGCTGATGCACAGAGAATGCAGAAATATTTGTTTATCCAGTCTCAGAAAGCCATATCTTTACTCACAGTTCTTTACTTGACACTCTTTGACTTTTTTATTTGACACTTTTTCCAAAACATTTACTGTTTAAGTTTATATCAAGATCCCACTCCTAGAATATATTCTGAGTGCATCCTTGGCTTATTGCCCTCTTCTGTCTCTGTTTCTAGGATGTTGCTGCATCTCACATGGCCTTTTACCAAGACAACAGTCAATAAAACACTCTTCCCACATGCTTTTGCATGTGCCTGTTTTTTGGCTGGAAGCACTCATCATTTGGGCTTCCAAACTCTTATATAGAGGAACTTCATTGTCTCTTACATTTTCACAAAATGCAGTGGGACTGTTCCACCTTCCATTGTCCCCAGTTCAGTGAGGTTGAACCAAACCAATCCTGACATTAAAATTAACATCTTGGTATAGTATAGAAATTCAAAATGATGTGTAGCAAAGGAGGAAAATCTAACGGAAATGTTTGCCATAAAAAATGTTATCAATAACAACATCATCTCATAAAACATTTCTATTTCAATGAAAATGCATTATTTTTTCTATAGAAATTGTTTCATCAAATTATGGCTTTGCATCCTAATGAAAAGGAGGACCTTTCCTTACTCCTCTGCCCACCTAACAAGATGGTGGCATTGTTTCTTTTCCAGTTGTGCTCTGGAAAAACGTTTGCTCCCTCTCCCTGTACAGAAGAGAGAGTACATGAGTACATCTGCTTTGCCTGAAGCAGCTATGAGCAGAAACAAGATTTAAATAAGACTAGGGCTAGAAATGTGCTACTTGTCAACAAATGCTTACTTCAGTGTCTCTGTTCAGGAAAAAAACTCTGTTCTGGAAGACTGCAAAGCAAAACAACTGAAACTACTGAAATCAATGAGAATTATGCACACCATTATCATTCACATATTTTTAGTGGTTTCAGAGTATAAACTGGCTTGAACTCTTGGCTTTATTTTCCCTGCATCAGGGCATACAAATGCAGCTACTGCAAATGATCACTTCAACTTCTACACAATTGCGTAGTTTAGCTTTTTACTGCTTGTATTTCAGTGTGGTACTATGTTGCACTACACTGTCTTGAAATGAAGGAAACTAATATGCAGGCTATGTGTCACATCACATTGTGGTTTCATGTGACAGAACAAAAGCTTTCAAATCTCTTTGAACAAGCTCAAGGGCAGAGCAGTTATCAAACAGGTCTTACAAATTTCTTTGCTTTTTCCCTCTTCAACCATAATTAAGAAAATGTTCCTAAAAATCAAGCTTCCAATGATTAAAAGTCTGTAAAAGTGAGAAATATGCTGTCAACACATCCCTGACAGTGAGGCAGTATTTAGAGTACAACTAAAAGATCCATTCACAGAGCATCTGTGCAATTGCAATTTCAAGTTAGTGAAAAAATAACCACTTGGTGGAGTGGCTTCGTTCCTGAGTGATGATACTGAAAACAATCAGGTCCCCCCAAACTGTGACTTTCACAACTGAACATATTTTTAAATTTGTTTATTTTTTTGAAAGTAAGTTTTTGCCCATCACTTTTGCTGCTCATCAGACTTCTGCAGGAGCCCTGACCTCAGTGAGTGATGGGTTACTTAGCATCTAATTCGACTAACCAGCTTCTACTGCCTTTGCGGGTTGGAATTTTAGAATACAAATCTTGGAAAATTTTTCTAGCTCTATCAGTCAATTGTTGTATGAAGTCTTACCTAAAACATCTTTTTTCTCAAGTAATTTGTTGGTGACTACAAACTCTGTCCTGAGGTAAAGCCAGAAAAAGTATTATTACTTAAAATTTGTCTTCTATCTTACTTGAAGTATCTTAATATCTTTTTTATGATTATTATTATGGAGGTATCCTGGTGTGTGGAAGGGTGTAACTGGAAAATGACTGCTATTTACCAAGTTCTGCTGGAACATCAACTCCAAACATCATGAGAAATTCTCACTTTGATTCATTTTCAGGGTTTGCTTTTTGATGCTGATTTTCATTTATGGCAAAGAGCATTGTAACCTCTTTTCTTTCTGCAAGGCTAGCTAAGTGATGGTCTTACTCTCCCCTAATTGAATCTTTACCCACTGTTCTATTCATGAAATCCCAATGTTCGTCTTGTTCTGCAAAGTCTGTTATCAATCTGATCAAAGGCCTCTGGTCCTTTAAAAATGCATCTTGGATTTTACTCAAAGTGTAAAGCACTTTCTTCGTCTCAGACACTACAGTCTGGTTTCTTGTACTTCAAAGATGATGCCTTGTAATTGTCTTTATGCATTTCATTGGCACCTGCTAAACATGAGTAACTGCAGCATTCACCCCTTCCATAACAATGGGCAGCTCCTCTAGGTAACTTGAGTGATTCACTATCTAACGTTTCCTCCAGATGGCAAAGTTACAAAGCCAGTTCTGTGATACGGCAGGGGAAAAGCTTGTGTTCTCTTCCACAGCTGCCTTAGGATCAGATTACATACTAGGATAGTAACTGCATCAAATCCTGAGATCCTTACCTGGTTTTCATATTGTCCTTATCAAGACAAACAATGAGTTTAGTGATTCAAAAAAAGAAAACATTAATGAATAAAAAGCGAGTATAAATATAAGACAAACCCTATCACATCATTTAATATATAGAGCAGAGCAAGCTAGAAATTAGGTTATAAAGCCTATTAAGTTTTTGTTCTATTTAGTAGAATGCATTTACTGGGTAATACTGAAACAAGTAGTATTGCTTTTTATGTTTTTGAAGTATTAATGTATTCATTGATGATATGTTAATGAAGAGAACAGCATTTTTGCATAGATAGGAAGACTAAGACTGTGATTTCCAAAGGAGAAACTGTTTTTGAGAGATGAAGTTAAGAAATTGTCAACTTCATGTAAGCTTAACAAGGTTCCCTCTGTTCAGTTAAAAAAAACAGGCACTCTTCAAACATAATTCACCCCATTGGTCTAGGCTGGGTAGAGATACTTTCCACACTCCACAGACTGCGGAAGAAGCTGAGATGACTAGCTTAGGCAAGCTGCTTATCAGCTACAAATACCAGGATGATTAGTTGCCCTCGCTCAGAGTGACTTTCTGTGGAGGTTAGATCATTATACTCCTTTGAAACTATAGCTTACCAATATTAAGATTTGTCACTGTTGCAAAAAAGTGCCTTAAATGTACCATGGCCGATTTGCTTTCTAAATACTGTTATTTTTTTTTATTCTAGTATCTGGCATTTTCATTGTGTGATACCAAAATCTGCATTACAGTAAAGAGTGATTACTGTTCCAGTATTTGAAGTCTTTTTTTAAGAAATGATGCTTACTGTTTCTTTTTTTCTTTAATATATAGGAAACGTGTCTCAAAAACTCTTTTCCTTGTTGCCTTGTGGGGGACTTGGGGTAAGTAGATGTTTGGTTTTTTTCAAAAGAGGGACAGCAGATGACATATGTACTCACTCATGAATTCTTTAGAACTATTGTATTATCAGTTCAAAGTCTTTAGAAGCTGATAAAATCTGTAGAGATGAAATCTGAGCCATTAGGATTTTTTTCAAAGACAGAAGACAGTACATTACAGTAAGCAAATATAACAGTTAGATAAGAAGATATTTTGTGATAATGTGCACACTTCTTCGTTGTCCCACTTGGGTTTTCTTACATGAGCTCTATTTTTTGAGGAAAGTAACATGGGTGCAGTTGTTAGAGCAGAATTTGCTATGGAGGAGCTGTTTTGTGTACTGTTGATAAGTAAATATAGCTTCATGTTTTTCAGAAAGGAAAATAAGTTACTAAAGCTAACATTTAGCACGAGAAGCGCTCACTAACCGCTGTCTAATAACTTGGGTGTTGTTAAACTAATAACTTATTTGAGCATTTTTATGTCCTGTTTTGAATCAGATTCATTCTGAAATACAAGCTTGTGAATATTAGGACACAGCAGATGAAAATCTGCAGACAAAAATCCATTGCAACACTAGATAAAAGAATTAATCTAAATTATTGAAAACCGTGGAGAATGGAGAATTTATACTGATGTTGGTATCATGCTCCTATTAAATTCTAGTGAAGATAATATGAGGGAGAAATAATTTTTCATATACAGTTTTTTTTTCACAGAAAAGTATTCTACACTTTTGGTCCAGTTGGGTCCATTATTTACTGATGTCAGCAGTATAAAAGTGAAATGATGATATTACTAGATATTGATGGGCTTGCTGGATGGTGCATATACATTTTAGTTCCCTTTCACTGTTTCTGTGTATGTAGGAATAAAGACGCAATCTCTGGAGGTCAGCTTCCAGTGCAACATTCTAAGGTTTTATTTACTTTTTTCCTTCATAAAGGATGAATTCCATAGAATCATAGAATACTTAGGGTTGGAAAGGACTTTAAGATCATCCAGTTCCAACCTCCCTGCCATGGGCAGGGATGCCTCACACTAGACCATGTCACCCAAGTCTCTGTCCAACTTGGCCTTGAACACTGCCAAGGGATGAAGCATTTACCTCATCTTCAGGCAACGTGTTCCAGTGCCTCACCACCCTCACAGTAAAGAACTTCTTCCTTATAACTTACTTAAACTTTCCCTGTTCAAGTTTGAAGCCATTACCCCTTGTCCTATCACCACAAGCCCTGACGAAGAGTCCCTCTCCAGCATCCTCGTAGGCCCTCTTCAGATACTGGAAGGCTGCTATGAGGTGTCCACACAGCTTCTCTTCTCCAGGCTGAACAGCCCCAACTTTCTCAGCCTGTCTTCTAGTCTTGTTTATAGCATGGGTTGTTCTGGGTTTTTTTATTATGAGATACCTGACAGAAGAAATACTCATTTTGTAAGGTTTTAACACTCAAAAAAATAAAAAAATTCCATTTTAGCTTTCAGTATTTAGTAATTTTTGAGGATTACTGAGCTATTAGTTATTGAAGAAAAAGTAAGGAAGTGGTAATCATTCCAGGTCCTCTACTGTGGACTATAGCTTGCTGATGATTCTGCCTAAAATTTGGAAGTTGGTAACTAGCAGCTGGGGTGGTCATTTCTGTATGAGGATCAGCTAACGTTATACATTGACATGTAGACATGCATGTCCACATACACCTCTGTGCACCACTGTGCGCACGTATGCACACACACACACTCATATGCACACATTTCTGTATAAAACAAAAGGTATATTTTCACACTGTTGTTGCAATTATTAAGAAGTTTAGAGGAAATTGAATAAGAGATTAATAAAGTTGAGAAAGGATGTTAGGCTTCTGAATAAAGAGGAGCTGATGTAAACTTTCTTGACAAATCTTTTTGAGGGCTTTGGAAAATAAATGGAACTGCGATGTGCTTTGAAAATTGTAAGATTTTTCTTTGAAACAAATAATTGTGGTATTAAAAATTGTGAACAGAGATGTGCTTTGAAATCCCTTTACCAATGAATGTATGTTCTAAAACTAACACAAGTCAGAAATGCTCAGTACAACTTCATTTTTAAAGCATTTAAATTTATCTATACTTTTTTGAGTCTGTTTGCTTTATTTTTTTATTTAAAATCATGGAAATTGGATTAAAGAACATGTTGTAGAAATAGATCTTTTATTTATTTCTTTTCTAGTTGGTTTGCCTTTCTACTTATTATTATTGTCAGGCTTGCTGTGGAGCTCTTTTAAAGGAATGGGTTATGACCTTTTTCAAGGTAAATAATCAGATTAGGAGCTCTCTTTCATGATATTTAGTTGCCTATTGGCTAAGATGAGCTCTGGGCAAGGGAGCTGTTTCAAACTGTGTAGAAAGTAATTTTTAAGTTTACTTTCAAAAAATGATGGTGGAAAGAAAGAAGGATTGCTACTTGGTAGTTTTCAACTACTATAAAGCAGTAATCAATGTAAAGCAGTAAGAAAAGTTCACGCAAAGATTTTAAGAAAGGATGGAAGAATTATTGTTTTTAGATTTTTGTTCTCATTTATTTTCTTGCTTGCTTACTTGTTTGCTGAAGAATACAGTAAGACAGACAGTAAGACAGTATTAAGAAATAAAAAAAAAATCATTCTTACAGGGCACTTTATGGCTGCCTCTTGAATGATGGTTTTCAGAGCTCTTTGATCCTATTGTCTTCTAACCATATGGGGACTTTGCTGGCTGTTGTTATGCAGCTTTTCTATTACTAAATAGATCAGTGGTTAGACTACTCACACAGGTGGGAAGCCTAGGTTCATTTCTCTCCAGTGCCTGGCTGGATTTAATATCAGACCCCTCATCTCTTAGTGGAGCTCACAGTGAGCAGATCATAGATTGTTTCTGGTTCAGGACCCTCAGATCACGCGCTGAAGCTGTGCCGCAGTTGGAAAGAGCACTGGACCAGTAAGAACATAAGTGGGATAAAGCCCATGTATCTAAGGCTATGATCTACAATCATACATTTATAAATAATGTGAAGTTCTAGTTGTAATGCCCTGTTCCACAAACAGATTAGATATTTCATGTGAAAGAATCACTGGACAAAATGGAAACTGCTCTTGGAGCAAGGACTGGAACCTAGGACTTCACAGGCATGAAAATGTGATCAGCTGATGGGCTATAAAGACTATGTTGGCACGAGTTTGGGATGGCTTGCATTGTTCACAAAGTTCTAATTAACCTCCTAATCCTGAATTCTGTGTATTATTGATTTTGCTGTTGTCTCTGCTCTAACAGCATCAATAAACTGCAGTCAAAATCAGGGTTCCTCTTCTGTGGACATTACTTACAGTTATGGTAAAATAAAGGGTTTTTTTCCAAGAATTTTGAGAAGTAAACAAGAGGCAGTATCCATAACTAATGTTTTCAGATACTGTTCCATCATGGCTATAAATCCTTTTTACCAGTGCAAAATGCATGTAAAGCTACTATTTCCTGATTTTGTAATAATTTTTCATCCATGTGAATTTTATTTCTAGTAGTGATAGGCACGGATTATAACAGGGTCATAGGCAAATTTGTCTTTGTATATCTTAGGCTTTCAGAAGAAATAAACCAATAAACTTTATAGTTTTATAAGAAACTATATAAGTAATACTTAGCTCTCCTATCTAAGAGTACAAAGCTGTTTCATACTGACAGCCAAATTGAAAAGATCTCAAAGATGGCGAAAAAAACTTGTCTAAATCTAACTTCCTAAATTTGCCCATGACACATTTTTCTTTCAATGGTGGTTAATTTTTTGTCAGAGCACTATCCAGGGCCAGCAGTATAACATCCTCTGAAGTATGGGACCTCTCTTACAACAATGCTTTCATTCTTTTTCCAAGCTTAACTTTGTTCCAGAATCAACTGTTATTAAAGAATTCTAATACTGGGGGCATAAAATTCCTTGTGTTGGAGAGAGACTATCAAGTCTATGGCCAGCAGTTTTAATAAGAGGAGATGGTTTCTTGGAGCTGGTCAGAGGTTTGGAATGTGAAAAGTTTTCCGGGAGGTGTGGGTAGATTACAGGTGGCCAAATGCGGAGAATAATCACAAATCGCTTTTTGGTTCTGTGGATTATCAGACTGTTCCACAATTTTTCATCTGTAAACAGCCACTAGAGGTATAAGTGTTGATCAATGCATCCATCTATTGCAATTCCTCCTTTTCTGTTGTGCTGTGAAAATGGCAATAAGAGAAGCAGAAATCAATTTTTATTGGGAGTAAGTTTCACCTCCTTGCCTCAGTCTGTCACTAAAAATAGTGATTGTTTTCCTGCCTGTTTGACCTGCTGCTGTGTGAAGAAATCTTGAAGTCATTTCTCAGCCATATTTTTTTGTCTAGTTGATAGGCAAAAAAACCCACAAAAGCAAAAGAAGAGCAGGCTTTTATGATAATGTCATCATCGGCTCCCAGCTTCAAACACTTCTGCGGCTTTTGAATTGTCATTTATAACTTGGAACTGAACCGACCCATAATTCCCTTGATGCATTTAGAGAAATTGATAACAGACTGCTTCTTTTATGGCTCAGAGGAGGCAACTCCAATCACATCACTATTGGCAGTCAATATTATTTTCTGACATGGTTGTAAAAGTATAAAGGAGCTTATGGCATTTGTTTAGATGAGGAATGGGCTCTCAAGCTGTGCTGGGGTTTATGGGTCCAGATTACTGAGAAGCAAAGGGAATATGATGTTTGCAAACAGGATATGATTTTATTTAAGTTTGGGTTTCATACGTTGTTCCCTGGGGATTGTCCTGCAGACAGGAGAGAATTTCACTTTTATCATATGAAATTGGGCAGTTATCCAATTCCTCCTATTCTCCCCCACCCTCAAAAGACACTGCTTCAAACCTGTAATGTCTAAAGTCAGATCTTTAAATTACAAGAGGAGGAGCTGGGGGAGAACACCACCCTGTGAAAAATCAGATGTTAGCAGAATAAATGTTTAGTGAGCTGAACAGAGTGGTTCATGGGCTAAATATTGAGCCATATGAATGGCTAAGAATGGCATGTACATATTACAGAAAGTCCATTGCATTTCCTCTAATTTTGCTGTTATGGCAGTAAAACTGGGATGAGATTTTAACCTGGGATAGACCAGTCTTGTTTCATTAACTGCTGGCTTTGTTTCATTAACTGAAGTGTAGCTCAGATCTTTCATATCAGAAAAAATTTGTCCTGCAACTCTCAAGAAAATAAATTTAAAGCTATAAAATATTTCTGTTTTTACAAAACTTGCAAAATATTCGTCTTTTCTGAATGTTGAATTTCTTCCTGGCATTCCTTGCTGTGGTAGCTGGACATTACTACTTTTTGTCCTGACCACACAGGAAGAAAAGCAATAAGAACGGCAAGATTTCACTAGTATATGACTTAAGTCATCCAGGCAACAAATTGTTTTCTGCTG
>NW_009941995.1:0-9200 GCF_000696875.1 Nestor notabilis | reverse complement strand
CTCTTTCCTTGATCTTCTCAGTCTTAGCCCAGGAAGAATTTTCAGCCTTTACACATTATGACCCTTCATTCCTCTTTCTTATATAAGAGCTAATGGTACCAACCTGGTTCCATTACCATGGTACAATAGTGTGAAAATTAAGAAAATATTGGCGATGGCACTGTCTCCTGTAGCAGATTTTAGGCTTCAGGCTGCTTGGGGGTTTCTGCTCATATCTGCATGCAAATCTGGCTGTAAAGAAGCCAGGCTGCCTATGATTTGGATGCTCAGACTAAACATCCCATCCACACATATGTCAGAATTAGCTTGTGTCCATCCCCTATATCCCAGGCTGTACCAACATGAGTATAATGCTTTCATAATATCAACCAAAAAATATGTCTATTTCCTGGTTTGGGGAAAGAAATCTTTCATTCCTAGAAGCACATCTACTCAACATGATGTCTTCCACTGTGAAATCATTAATATAGCATGCTGCCAATATTCACCTATTAATTTAACCTACTTGCCTGATTCGCCTTATTAACCTACTGAAATTTGCCAGTTATGACATTTTGGAACAGGTTGTGAGAAACTTCTAGGAACTTTTTTACCTCCTAAACTTCTCTGGCAGCTACATCATCCCTAAAGAAATGCCAAGATTTAATCAAAGCAATCTCACAGGCACAGTATAGTTTAATTGATAGATTTTGCACAACTATTTAGGACTCACAATTGCACAGCATTGACTGTGTGATATTTTCTGCAGAGCTCATCAAAATATGAGATCAAAAAGGCCATCTGGTACCTCCTCAAGGCACAACTTAAAGGCTAGTAGGGGTGGGATCAGAGCAACTGTTAGAGGTTGGTCATCCCACAGCATTCAAGGGTCTGCATGCTCAGTGACTTAGTGCAGCTCCAGGTAAACCTATTTAGGCTATTAACAGGATGAAGGAACAAGGTTATAATGAACTTCCAGCTGCACTGATGAACACACTCTTTAGGTCACATAACCCATCAGTTCTGTCAGTTCATGAGAGACAACTGTTCCAGTGGTCTGTGTTTTGTAGGAATGGGCCAATTGACATTACACTTTAGTCAAATTCTCTTATACGTAGAGAATTGTAGGCTCTCTAGCTGGCAAGCTCACAGCTGCCTTGAGTGCACAAACTAAAGAAGAAACAGGGAAATGAGATAAAAACTGCACATTTACTTACTTTTAGTTCAGAACAACAGCAGTTCTCTGAAGACTCACTTGTCCAGCTTCGCATACTTAATTTTGGACAAATTACTGAAACAGCCAAAGCAGGACCCTGGCCACCCTCACTTGTCTATATAGTCATTATAGAGCCATGTACAGCACATAAGCAGGAGTCAGTCCACCTAAGACCAGAAGAACTGACTAGAGGTGCTTGATTTCTTTCATTGACTGTGACTTGAAGCAACTAAGTTCCTACTTTTCGGTACATTCATTCAGGGAAAAAAACTCCTGTGTAAAAGTGTAATAACATGAATCTGGATGGTTAGAGCAGGAAATAGATAGTCTTCCTTTACTGAGGTACAAAGACTTCATTTCTGGATCTGAAAAGTGCAATGGTGTCTCATCTCTGCACAGAGAGGGGACACCACATTTAGCATGTCAATACCATGGCCACAAAAAAGAGAAAATATCTCTTAACTATGAAGGACAGATATTTTGTCCCATTCTTGTCCTTTCATGGCACTGAGGTTGCCCTGTACCATCCACCACAGAGCTTGATGTTTGTACCACTGAGAGGTGAAACTGAGAGAGATAGATAGTTCCTTGGCATTGCTGCAGGCACAGCAGAATATTTTAGAATACTCCCAGACTTCTTTTACTTGAAGCAGGCAAGCATAGAAAGCTCAGGAGTTGTAATCTGCTAACTCATCAAAAGCTGAATTTGGTCTCTCAGATACTTTTTTTTTGCCCTTTTTAACAGAGAATCTCTTTTCCTTGGTACTGGACCAGATTAAAATTGTAATCAAAGATACAGCTCATGGAACACAGAAAATTATTATGAAGTTAATGAACTACCTTAAAGTCAAATAATTAAATGTCTTACTTCATTGTGTGTATTTCCTAAAACCTATGGTGTTGCCAAAAGCCAGCATCATGCAAAGAAGCCTTCTTATTTGACAAAATATGAAACATTATATATATATACACACATGTTAAATGTAAATAGTGGAATGGTACCATGTACAATTTACTAATACTATTCACTTTCCCCAGACTTAGTCACACATATGGATTTGATGGGAAATCTGTAACTAAAGCAAAATTCACATTTTCATTTTAAAAAGACATCATGTGTTTATTGATAGAATTTAGCCCCCAAGACAGACAGAAAAGCTCTCTGAAGAGGAAATGTTAAAGTGTTGCTTGTCTGAATAAACACTAGGTTCTAGCATAGATAGGTATTCGTGACCTCTAACACAATTTACATCCAAGAAGTAAGCTGAAATACTATGTATTGCTAAAAAACTTTTAAGAAATAAGGCTTGGATTCTGCACATAAAGGTTCTATTTTCTGTAACTATACATTCCTACCAACTACACATTGTTCTGTCGATTTGTCCATGAACTCCTGGAAACTGCATGATCAAGCATTAGAAGGCAGTGTGCAGCATTTTCACACACTAATCCATTAAATACTAAAACAAATGTCAAGTTAAATTAATAGAGTACTCAGTGCTAGGTCTGCAAGTGCAGTAACATTTTTTACAAGCATCTGGTGATATATGCCACATATCTGAGACTTGAATCTGGGCCTAAGTGTTTTATTTATGAGTTTTTTCTAAAAACATGTTCTAATCCACATCTAATCCATGCTATCCTCCCTCCATTCCCTCTACCCATGATCCACACATCACTGTTTCACTAAGGTTTTGAGATCCTTTAGGGTGCATAATGTATGCTTTATAAGACCCAGAGATTCTGAAAGCCTATTGTAAAAGTTTAAGAGAGTAACCAAATCAAACTATGTTTTCTGAAGAAATTGTTTTACTCAGGCTTCAGCTTGACTTAGCCTGACTTTTCTGATTTTCATTTTGAACGCGAACCTATTTACTTTTTAGTACAGACCTCACATGTTTACTTGCTTTTTACAAACCTTAAAGTGAATTCCATTTGTACACAAGTAGGGGTGCTGCATTTTTTTCAGTGGCTGACTACCAGCATAAGTAACTTTGCTAGGTATTCAATTATTAATTTTTATGCAGAATTTTTTACTATTTTCTGAAAAATTGGCTTTGATTTTTAATAGCTTTACAAGTCAGATCACTATTGACAGGTAAAACTTGAAAGATGTTAAATATTCTACAAACAGTGGGTACATGTATTGTCCACATTCCTTGTTCTTGCCTGTAAACAAGGTTTTGGAGTCAAAATTAATAGCATCTAAAATTCTTTTCAGAAGTCCATTAGCATTATTGCTGATAAATTCTCCTACTGGAATTATTCAAATGCAACAGAGAAGTCAATGCAAGCCCAAGTGAATCCCATGTTTCTTGTTTGAGCAGTGATTTGTGATGATCCTTTGAACTATTCATCCCACTGGAGACTAAAGATCACATCCCTTCACAATTTTTTTGTAAACCACACTGGTAGGCAAGAAAGTATGAAAAGCTGATATTCTCTGTGGCAGGCATTTTAGACTAAAGCAACTGGAAATGCCTTTGACAGAACCCATCTCTGATACAGCTGTAAAATACCAGTAAAAGTAAAGGAAGCTCACTGTACGTATTTTTCCTGAAGTAGCCCACTTTTACACACTTCCTGTATGTGGGATTTATGGAAAAGACGTCAGGCGTGCAAACTTTTACTCCTTTGTTCCTTAACGACAGACATGGCTGACAGGCCATTCATTAGAGGTTGTTCCTTGGAGATGATGTGCACACCTTCGCTTCTTTAGTCATGGTGAGATGAAACAGCAGCTGAGGAGCACGTTGAGGACCTTTTGCTTCTCAGTGGAAATCATGGAGGTGATAAATGATCACCAGGACATCTGTAGGAGTAAGAGGTGAGAGCTATGAGCATGGCACCTGCGAAGCTGCACTGCTCATGATCAGGAGCAAAGCGATACAAACTTCTGTGCTAGCATTTGCTGGCACCAGCTGTCTCCAAGAATGACAGACTCCTTGCTGGAAGTGATAGCAAACTGCCACACACAATTTTTAGAGGTTACAACACTTCAGGAAAATATTTAATTTCTATTCTCATGCCAGAGAACTAAAAAAAAAAACCAAAAAACCAGTGAGGGAAACATATTTGCTCTGGCAAAGTAGAAGAGTGTGAGACTCTGAATGCTTTTAAAGCTAAAGCACAGGAATTTGCTCTGTAATACACAAGTTTTATTAAATTGCATTATCACTGAGGAGGTCTGTGCTCTCCTATATTATTTCTCACAGTTTCCTTAATTAGTTCATTTACTGCTTATATCTACACTGTTGTTAGCTGAGTAGATTTTATTTACTTTTCAGTTTTATAACTACTTATATCAAATGACAGATTTTTTTTTTTAATGTAGTAGTTTTTCCAGATTTGTGTTGAAATGTATCCATCTGAAATGCATACTGAATTAACTTCCATCCAAGAACAGCTGAGTCCAAACTCTGCTCTTTAAAGAAAGGACAAAGAATCATTTTAAGCTACTGTAAAGAACTACTACTTTTTAGCTTGCTGTCCAGGATATTGTACACATAGAACACAATCAATAATATCAGAGGATCATTGCAGGTCGAATTTCCATGAACAGGTAGATGACACATTGCATTTTTGAATAATTCTCAGAGAATAAGTAGAATATCTCTGGCAGGGACATGTGGTAACTCTAGGAGGACTGGTTTTGATTTTTATGATGGCAACAGTTGTGCAGAGAATCCGGAGCAGGATAAGCAATACAATATATTTTTAATTCCTTTAAGAAGTGAAATCAGAATTCCACTGTGGAAGCTGGATTTATGTTAAATTGCCAATTGTGTGTACATGTGTGTGTGTGAGATTCAGAGGGCAGGCTCTAGGATGCTTTGTCAGAATCCATCTCAAAGCAGAAACTTTGGCTCTTTTTTGTATTGCATATAGTTATCAGTGGTGGTATATTAAAGGCAATGTCTGAGTTTACAGTAATTATTAAAGAAAGAGAAATAACTCACACAGATGAATACACCATGCAGGGTGTGAAAAACGGAAGTGTGTGTCAGGCTCTGAGCAGCATCTCTGGTCAGCAGAACTGTGACCCAGTGAGCATTAGGCAGATCTCAGCAGGTTTCCAGGGGAAAAAGGACTGAAACAGAGGATAAGGAGTGAATAGGTCCCCTAGCAGGTGAAGGGACAGGTAAAATAAAAGACAGTTATGAATACCTTTCAGAAATCCTTTAGAATTATTATTCATGCTACTTGTTGAGAAGCATGAACCTACTGTCTGAGGTAGGTTCCAGGTAAATGTAGATAGCATGTAACAAGTAACATTTCAGTTTTAGCAAATGTGGTGATTTCAGAAAGGCCTTAAACTAAAAGATGTCTCTCAAAGGTATTTCCATATCCTTCCTCTCCACTTTCACACACACGTGCCACTTCCTGAGCATGGAATGAGGAGTTGGTAAGTTTCAAACTTTCTAGTCAGTCTTCCTTGATAAGAAATATTCCAGCCATGAGGGGTTATGGTACAAGCTTTCTATCTGCTGAAACGTCTCTGCTGCAAAGCTTAGCTTGTTTTCACTATGCTTAAAGTCTTCATTGTGAAAGCCAAGCTATCACATAGGTATTTCTTGCAGGAAGCATTCATATCAAATTCTTTTCACAGTGCAAAGCAGGGAATTTCTGCACACAGGGCTTGAAATATTAGTTGCATTCAGTCAGGAAAAGTTGCCTACATTTCTTTTCACTTAAGTCATTCCCTTCCTATTTAATGCCTCCACATCCACTTCAGGGACAGGTAGCTTAATTTCTATCATCTGTAGCTTTACAGAGTATTAACTTTGCTACACATGCCAATGATTGAGCTACACTAGCTGTGCTTGAAAAAGCCTACAACCTACAGTGCTCATTCAGGAAACTCAGAGTGAAGTAAATCCATATGTGTGTTAGAAAGTCAGTGTTCAGATAGGGCTCGTGTTTTCTGGCTTTTGACACTATCATGCACAATCCTTCTTCGAAGAGCTACAGCAGTGATAGGATTTTTGATAATGAAATGAGTAGTATGTTCATAGTTTAACAGTGATGTTTTGATTGTTAAAAAAAAAATGTTCTTTTTCATTTTGTTAAACAGTCAGAAACTTTTCCTAACCTGCCAATTTTCTTAAAGGACTCTTAAATGAGAATATATATAATTAAGCAGGAAAAAAAAATAATCTATGATTCTGTGTTAAATTTAAGCTATAAATGCTGTATTTTCTGTAAATTTTGTTTAACTTTCTCTGAAAAAAAACCTAATCAAGATAGGGTTTTAACTGAAACCCTTTCTTTGGCTGCTTCAAAGCACTTACAGAACAGAAACAATGTCTTATAAAATTCCATCTGACTTTTTCATCATCTGTGATTCAGAAAGCATCACATTTGTCACTAATTCATGCATACTCAGCATCTAGATACGCTGTCAGACATATGTGAGATATACATGAACTAGAACCAGAAACCACAGAGTCTAATCCTATTCCCTTTACTTGTATAAAATCCAACCATTTCATCTCACAGGAATAAAGAAAAGCATATCTAGTAGGATTTTACATAGCTGCATTTCATGTACAGCTTGACAACTGGGTTAGCTAGTAGCTGTAATTTTAATGGGTTTGCCATTTATATCACTGTATTTCAACAGCAATTTACAAAGTAAACATTGAGTAACACTAAAAGAAAATCTCTGTTTAAACACCTGAAACATTTAAGGCAATATGTAGAACTAACAGAGATATCAAATGAAGTGAGATGGCATTTTCCAGTCATTACAGTTAAAGTATTGGCTGTGTGATGAAAGTTCTTCTAGGTTGTTCTTCATGCAATGTTCCTCAGAAATTCAGTTTTGAATTTGAATATGAAATAGAATTTGACATCTAAGTTTGTAATACTGTGCCTTTTCAGCGTAATTAGTCATATGTTTATGTTAGTTTTCTTGTATTATAATAACTGTGCACTAAGGTATGCAGCTTCAGTTGGCTAACTCTGGCTTTGAGAGTTTATGATTCGTTACATGTACCATGCCCAGGAGATGAGCTAAAATATCCTGAATTTCCTGTGTACATTTAGGTGGTCATTTTTGAAAATTCCTCAGGAAACGTTGTTTTGCTTCCTGATTGCCCATTCTTACTTCCAGTCTGGGTAAAATTAGGTATCATTCATTGAAGTGGTCTAGGGAAATTTTTCAGTGGAAGACATTTGGTCTTATTGTCCCAGCTCAGTCTCCTCACACTCAGCTGAAAGCAGAAAATGATAAATGCCGTATCCTGGCCAATACTCAGCATTCAGTGGTTGGAGAGACTGCCGTCTCATGTGTCAGAGCAGACAACTGTCTTGAAGGGTGGGTACTCTCAAGCTGTGGTTACAATTTTAACTTAATCGGCCTTCCTGGAAATGAATCATAGTCCCTTTGAGGATGCAGGCTCCTGCTCGTGTCCTGGTGTACCGAGCAGCTGCCATTGAATCATTTTCATCAGCCACTCCTTCATGTTAACCTTAATTTGCTAGTCATAAAAATGGTAAGAAAGTACTCCCTCTTATCCCTCTTGTTGATACTTCTTTATTTAAAGTTCTGCACAGCATTTTTCAAACTTTATTATGGTTTGATTAAATTGATTTAACCAATGACCTCTACTTATTTATCTCCTTATTTGTTTTAAAAATGAAAATTCATTCGTAGTTGCTTTAAAGCAATAGAGAGACAACCTGAAGGTCTGCCTAATGTTAAATCTGTCATTTTTATTTTTTTTTACTACTTGGTTTCTTTTTTATTTCTTCTTGTAATTTTCTTCTTTACCTATTGATTTGTGGGTGTCTTTGGGAAAGCTGCTTAACTTATTTAAATCTCAAGCTACCAATCTGCAAAACAAATATAATAAATTACCCTGTATCAAGCTGATGGTGCTTAATTGTGTTTGTACAACATTTTGAGTTTCTCAGATGAAAACACAATGTGATGTTATTACTGCTACTCTAAACTTTGCAAGCAAAATCCAGTCTTTTTATTCGGCTCTATTATGAACGCAAACTATCTTCATTAGTTCTGCTGCATGCACACAAAACTAACCAAAACAACAAAAAATTCAGGTCCAGTACACTGAAAAATAAGATCACTTTAGTAGCTTGAAATATAATATTATTGTAACAGCAATGTCGAAGACGTTTGACAGGTGTAGAGAAGATCAAGCTTCTTTCTGTTTCAAATGGCTAATCAGAGAAATTCCTCAGAACCTCCAGAGTCGAGTAGTAGTTGCATCCATTTCCAATTACTTGATTTCTTTCTTTTTTCCTTTTTTTTTTTTTTTTTTTTTTTAAAGAAATTAGGAACAGAAGCTTCTGGGTCAAACTGAAAATGTATCTCAGTGTGTTTGGAAGTTATCCAAATAACATCTGCAACAGGATTTTGTCTATCTCTGAATGCTTTTCTTTTCATGATAAATTTGTACGGTATGATACAATTAAATGCACTTCCCGTGGAGCATCGAGGAAGTCTGGGTGTCTCTTTGGATGACTTTTTCAGCCTGTTTCACACCATTGTGTCTGCTTGGCATAATATCATATAAGGACTATACATTTCACCTATATTATTTGCTATGTTTCCACAAATAGTCACTAAAAATAGATTTCAAAACTAAACTTTTAACGTAATGATTGACACGTAAAGCAGTGCTGCTTAACGTGTATTTCCTTTACAATATTTTATCATTATAATATTTTACCCTTCTGTTTTATATAATTTCATGTGACATTTCATATGTCACACTTGCACATTTAAAAGGGACAAAGGATTATTTTCTCTGTTTAATAACCACACTCATCTGTTATGAAGTGGAACCTAAAGCCTTTCAGCCAAAACTTATCAGTTCATCAACACTGGAGATGCAGCAGGGGTCACACTTGGTTTTATTTAATTTTCCTTTCTGTCTACGGCAACAGTGACTACTGAAATTAGCCCAAGCAATTAACTGTTCTGATTTCCTTCACTTAGAAATGACTCCTGCCTGGGCAGGGAAGATGAGTGCTGACT
>NW_009941994.1:0-5647 GCF_000696875.1 Nestor notabilis | reverse complement strand
GATGAGCTTAAAGGCCTTTTCCAACCCGGTTGATTCTCTGATTCTGTATTAAAATTGTATCAAGTGAAAGCAGAACATTGAATTGGACTATTTCTGCCATTACTTACGTACAGGTTAAGTCTAAGACGGTTGCACAATGTGTGGAATACTATTATACCTGGAAGAAAATCTTGCGTTTGGGACGGAAACACAGAACGCGTTTAGAGAAGAAAAGAGAGGAGTGCCTGGTAAGTCTAAAAGAATGTAAGACTAACACTTGAAAATTGTTGTGTTCATCCTGTTTTGAGGAGAAGGTTGAACTAGTTGATGTAGGTCTGTTCCATGATTCTGAATTCAGGATGGGGAAAAAGTACTGAAACCTGGGAGCACGCTTGATTAAGCAGCATGCTGTTCCATACTGTGTCCTGGTATTCCGCTCTGTCTGCCTTTGGCCATATTCTAGTATCTCTTACATGCACTCTCACTTTCAGACAAGCGGAGAGGAGGAAGTGTTAGAGGAAGATGAGGACATTGAAGAAGACAGAAAGGAAGAGAGGGAAATGCAGAAGTCTCCTGATCCACCAGCTATACCTCTTGTTGGACCTATAGATCTGCCTGCCCTTCAGAGTCTTTCACTTTCTTCGTCCTCCTTCATCTGTGAAATGCCAAACTGTGGCGCTGTACGTGTTTAGTATATTTAATAGCAGGGGGAGGGGTTGCATGCTAGTGAAATCAGGGCTTTAGACTGTTCCTGGCTGGTGATTCCTCCTGAATCTCTTTGGACAAGCCATTTTGCCTGCTTTTAATTCCCAGCTCACAAAACACAAGTAATATAAAATTGAATCCTGAGTTGTTGTATCAACAGAAATACTGTATGGTGACAGCTCTGATTATCTTTTTGCTATACAACTGTAGTAACAGGATAGATCACTGGTTTGTTTTATTATGACTACATTTCTTTAACTCTAGTGGGATATAGGTGAGAGCAAGCAGCACTTGACCAAGTAGATCATGCATGTTAGACGCGTATGGTTGTTCTGCATTCAGCATACCTCTTTCTGGTTTTTCTTTCTTTTCTTCCCCCACCCCACTCTCTGTCAGGTGTTCAGCTCCCGTCAGGCGCTGAATGGCCACGCTCGCATTCACGGGGGTACGAACCAGGTGACAAAGCCACGGTGCACCATTGCAGGCACGAAGCAGAAATGTGGTACGCAGAGCGGGTACTGCTCCATCAAGAGTTCACCTGCCCACAGCACAACAAGCGGTGAGACCGACCCGACGACGATTTTTCCTTGCAAGGAGTGTGGCAAGTAAGTGCATATAACTCTCTGCAGTATCACATTTGCTTGTTTATTTTCCAGATGAATAGCATTGCAACAAACCCTTTATTTTGCTCTGATGGTCTCAAAAGAACAGTTTTGCCTCAGAAGCATGAACCCTCAGAGATTGGTTTGCATGACATTTTGGATGTTTCCCCTGCAGTATTTACTCCAATATTCCTGAATCCATGTACCTGCTAGAATTTCTACATTTGACAGCCAGCTTCCTGCTTCATCACACACTTGCATATGACAGTGGGTCATTTTTTGTCTGTTTCTGTGCTTGAGTTTGTCCATCCTACCATGAGATTCCTTCGTGTTTTCCCTACTGTGCAGGATTGTTGTGAAACTAAGGACAGGGAGAATTAGGATGTGCATAGACACTGAAGCAACTGTGGGAGCTACAAAATACCTCCAGCAGAGTCGGAGTAGGCCATTTTGATACTGTCAGGATGTATAAATCTGGTAGTCTGTCCCTGAAATTCTCACCGTGGCTTTGCAGACTTCACTGACTTCTATTTCAGGACAAGGAAGCAAATGTACTGATAGGTTGTTGAGTCTTTTTTGGCTCACTTCTTCAAAAGGAATGCATTTTTATCTGATCTTTTTTTCTTTCTTTTTAATTCCTTTAAAATTTAGGGTATTTTTCAAAATCAAAAGCCGCAATGCTCATATGAAGACTCACAGACAACAAGAAGAACAGCAGAGACAGAAGGCTCAGAAAGCCGCTGTGGCAGCAGAAGCGCCAGCCGCTATTGCGAGAACTACTGGGCCAGTTGGGCATCGTTTGATCCCTCTGGATCACATGAGTTTGGTTAAACATGTTGGAAATGTGGGTGACATTGATGACGATGTTGTTCAGGAGCTGGGTGATGTCATGGAAGAGAATGAAGTCATGGATGCTGACCTTTTGTTGGATGATGAAGATGCAGATCTACTGCAGGATGATGCTGAGTTGTAAATAAAGTTGTTTGATAAAGACAGCTACTGAGCACACCCTGAATGGATCAATCAGGAAACCTGGACTGCTCGTTTATTCCCCACTGATTGTAAACTACCTGTTGAAAATGATAATCCTTCTATCCAGGTCTAGAAAAAAAAAAAAAATCTCCTTTTTTTTCTTTTTTTTTTATTAATTTGTGTTTTGGAGGAAAAATAAATAATTGGTACAAATATTCTTACAAGGTGTTTTTATCTGAGCTCATTTTGCTGATAACTTCCAAGGCCACTAATTACAGAAGTTCATGGTTCTGCTATCACTTCCCTCCAGATGGTCCCGATAGGATCTTTAGTCTTTAACTCCTTCCAAGTTTCATTTTACCCCAATTACAAGAATGATCTTCAGACACTTCTGATGGAGCCTTTTTTTTTTTTTTTTTTTTTTTTTTTGCCTATACTGGATCACTTCCAGCATCTTCTAGAGACTAAATGTCATCTCTGTTAAGGAGATAATTACGTTCTTTGTGCTGTCATTTTAAGGGAGGTGGAGGAAAAAAAAACCTATTCTGATTTAACTGTGAAATAATGACAGGAGTGACTGTATCATCTGCAGTATCACAGCCCTTTTTCAGTTCTGTCTTGCCTTAATGCAGACATGTTAGGCAGTTTGCAAAAGCATTGGTTACACTGTACGTTTTAGAGCTTCCATTTTAGCAAGGTTTTGATCCGCTGATGTTAAAATGACCTAATTCAAGGATTGAAGAAAGATGATTGTACTGTGGTTCACATCATCTGATGGGAACACTGAATCGGGAACACTGAATCAGGAGCACTGCCTTGGGAATCAGATTGCACTGGAAATATATTTTGCTGTGCCAATAAATCACACTGTTGAATAGCCATCTCGGTGGTTTTAGGAGAGCATATGCTTGAGTAGCACAGGAGCTTGCTCTCTCACCAGGCAAACACAGGGAGACATTCTTGCCCATGGAAGAGATTGGAGCATATGCCTTCAGTGCATGTCAGTTATTACTTGTAGGCATGAACTGTTATTCTTGTGCCATTTTCAGTCCTCTTTACATCAAATTCAAACGTTGTTTCTTTAGTAAAACATACTCCAAAGGTGAGTTGGCGTTGCTGTTTAATTACTGGTTTTCTCCTGTTAGGTTCAGATCTACATGCTGGATGTCTAACACCATTTATACGAATTTAGATTTGTTTCTCTAAATAGGATCTCAAATAATTGTACCCTGCAGAATGAAAGAATTAAGGAAGTATTGAAGTTAGGTTTGAGTGGACCTTTAATTACAGAATATGAATACTGATTGTAGAGCTTTCACAGGTAGCAGCACTGATTTTCTTGTGAATTTTGCACAGTTAGAAAGAAGAGTATTGCTAACTTTATAAAATATTTTATAAGACTGATTTCAGATCTTCCAGATTTCAGGGTCACTTGGGGTTTTTTTATAGGTTCAGTTTTGTTTTATTGAGGTTTTTTTGCCACATTCCTAACATCTTGAGCAGAATCTGAGATGGTGAATCTTATTTTCTACTTTCTTCCTTGTATAACTATGCAAAATGAGGGTAAATCACAGCACTTTTGTATAGTTCAGAAGTTTCAAACCCAGTGGGACTCATTGGCAGAGAGGTGCCTTCTCTGTCAAAGCCAATTACATGAAGCCAAATGACCTAAGTTTCTACTTAAGGTCGAATGTTCTGATACTAAGGAACAACTCTTCAGGAGAATGGAAATCACTTCTCAGTTTCTGGTTAGTGAAGTTCCTGTGTACGGGGTGTTTGTTTAAGTGTTTTGGGGGGTTGTTCCAGAAGGGTTTTTTTTCTTAGTTGGTGTTGACCAGCGGGTGGAATTTCACTCCCTCTGGGATGTAAGGGATGATGTTCTCAATTACTGTACCTGTGAGTTTCAGTTCAGGCAGCAGCCTTCTCTTTCCTGAACTGCCAGCAAGCAGGCTCCCCAGCTTGCTGTTCCTGTCCTGTTACATCTTACTTTTACAAGGGCCACGCAACCCAGGCTCTGCAGGCTGGGTGCTCAGCTGTATGCTGCCAACTTTTGCCACTGATAATAAATTTCCACTGAAAATAAATGGAGGCTTTCGTGAACAGTAACTTGTGTTGGCTTTTAGGAGCCTGTGTTAGAAACCACCGTGCAGAGTCTACTCTTTCTCTTCCAATCTGGTATCATTTTGAGCTTCTAAGGATCCTTCTGAGACAGGCTGCTACACTGGAAAATGGAAACGTGTTTTCAGATTCCCCTGTTACTGGTGGAGGAAAAAAAATGAATGTTTATGCAAGGTGGTAACTGAAGTCACTCAGAGTTCTACTTGAAGAACAGAGTGGAATATAGTAGAAACGTGGGCTTGATTCTGAAGAGCAACTGTATTAAAGGATCTACAGTGGAACTTTTCTACCATCAATTGGACAGGTATCTGTGCTAAACATAGTATATATAAATCTATATACACATATATAGGCCTGGTTCTGTAACATTAATCAGGTGCTGGTTTATTGTACAGCCAAGAAGATAATAGAGCAACGATAACCAAAGAAGTTACTCGTAAAGGAAAAAAAAAAAGTGCACGATTTAGGCCTCAAACGTTGACTTCATTATTACTAAGTGTTGCATTGGCTGATGTTAAACAGATGCTGTTCTGCCTCTTTGTACATAAGTTGAACATAGTTTTATTTCAGGAAACTTGTTTTCTGGTTGATGGTTGATGATGGAAAACTGTTCACTATTGAACTGAGTCCTCTTTGATAAAACCTGTACATATAGAAAACATATTTTATGAGAAAAATCTTATTTTCAATATTTAACTGTTATTTTATTAGAAGATGGTTGTAAATATTTTAGGTGCTTTAGTGTAAAAAGCGAACTGTAATTTTAGGTGGCAGAGGAAGTAACAAAATAAAGAAATTAATAAAAACACCCATTTTATATAGCTTCTGATTTATGCTGGTCTCAGGTTCCTGTGGTTACCAGTTGACTTGCACACAGCTTAATTTCAGGTTACTGCCAATCTGGATCTGTGCATTAGGATGGTTTAGTGGTGTGAATTAGTGCATGTTTATCCCATCTTTTAAATACTGGGTACTGAGCAGTACGTGTGTTATATGAACTGTGATTTGTATGTGTAAAAAGAAAGGGGTTGGTAGGACATTTCCAGTCACTTTCACACTTTGGTACAATACAGTTGCCTGCATTTTGCTAACAACAGGCTTGTATAACTTCCATTTTTTAAAGTATTTCTTTTGGGGGGGGTGGTGTTGGAAATCAGATTCATGTGTAATTGTTTTTCAAAGGGTTTCTGAATAATTCCAGGCAAAAAATTACATATATATGTATATACATATTATGTATGTATATAATATACATATATAATAATTACATA
>NW_009941993.1:0-10267 GCF_000696875.1 Nestor notabilis | reverse complement strand
TTATCCATCCATGGAGGTCTCCTGGCCTTCCCTACGCATTTCCTTCTATTTGGGATGCGACACTTCTGAGCCTGTAGCAGGTGATCCTTGAATATTAACCTGCAGTCTTGGGCCCCCCTGCCCTCTAGGACTATATCACATGGAACCTTACTAAGCAGGTTCCTGAAGAAGCCAAAGTCTGTTCTCTGGAAGTCCAGGGTAGTGAGTTTGCTGCATGCTCTTCTCGCTGTCCTGAGGATCTCAAACTCAACCATGTCATGGTCCGAATAAAACCCAAATAAATTGCCTATAGATATGGATAGGAAGAATTTGTAAAACATTGGCAGAATTTATCCAGTTGTACTGTGCAGGAGAACTGTTCTGGCTAGGGAATTAACTTCCTTCAAAGTACCCATATGGTGCTATATTGCGGGTATATGACTAAAATAGTGATAACAACACATCAATGTTTTGGCTATTGCTGAACAACAGAGCTTCAGACTTCCTCTATTTCTCAAGCCTACCCAGTATGAAGGCTGGGCATGGGCAAGACTTTGGGAGGGGATATAGCCAGCACATTGACCCAAATTGACCCAAATTGACCACATCATATGACATTGTTCTCAGCAATAAAAGCTAAGGGATAGGAGGAGGGAGGGAGGAATGTTTGTAATTATTGCATTTGTCTTCCCAAGTTCTGTATTCTGTGGCCCTGCTTTCCAGGAGTGCCTAAATGTCTGCCTGCCAGTGTAAAGTAGTGAATGAATCCTTTATTTTTCTTTACTTCTGCATTCAGCTTTGCTTCACTTATTAAACTGTCTTCATCTCAACTCATCAGTTTTCAGGTTTTGTTCTTCACATTCTCACCCCTATCCGACTGTAGAGCGCGAGGCGTGAAAGATTGACTAGGAGGGTGTTTAGCTGCTGGCCAGGGTCAACCCACCACAAGAACCCCCATCCTGAAGATCATTGTTCTTTAGGGAAAAAAAAGAAAATATAAATTCCCTGGAGTGGTCTAGTGAAAAGTGGGTTTTTTCCAATACATCATCGTGTAGTTGGTGTGAAGAGGTCAGGTTACCACCATAATCTGGCAGATTTTTAATGGTAGTTAAGAGGATAAGAGGTTTGGATTGATTGGGGTTTTTTTCTGAGAGGAAAGAAGTAAATGAGCGATATTCGAGGGGCAAATTTCACTGAGCAACCATACTAGAAACTGGATTGCTTTTGGACAGACTATAGGCTGAAATACAATAAAAATTTAGAATTAGTACACCACACATGTCAGGAAAACAACCTATTTCAACTGTCCCCAGGCTGCCAAGGAGTGGCTGATAAGCCTGGGATGTACTCTCATGGGGGACAGATTTTTCATATGTTTCTTGATCTATGCAGTACTCATAGCCTTAATATGGACACTTTCAACTGAGAAAAAATGTATTTCATACAAACTGGTATATTTTTTGCAACAATTTAGTCTTACATTATCTACTTCCAATCCCATAGCTAATTTCCTTTTTATAGCTTGCATACTTCCTACCTCTATCAGAAATACCAGGAGAGGTTAGAAAAAAAAGAAAAGCACATTCCTTGGAGTATTGTTACTAGTCTGCTTCGTATTCCAATCCTAATCAAAATTGTACAATACATACTTCTCCTGAAAATAAAAAATATAACTTACTCTCAAAGGCATGGTATAAATGGGGCTGAAGATTGATTTGGTTTCTATTTTGTCCTGATAACATCATTGGTGTTACCTTTCTAATAAGAATGAAGTGTGCAGCCTCTATATTTTTCCTCTTCATTAATTATTTTCTAATTTTTGACTGTTCTATATCTTTTCATCCTCTGACTCCTTTCCATGTGTCAGCAGCAGCTTTTTTTCTCACCCTTTCTATTCCAATTTCATGTCACTATATCTTCTCCATCCCATTTGCTCCCCTGTATTTTTAAACAACTCAGTGATAGATGTCCGTAAATTTATTTCCTTTTTTCTTCTTCTCATTTCAGTGTTTTTCATCAGCCAGTCATCTTTTGAACTATTCCTGTGTTTGCTTAAACTCAAGAGCCAGTATTATACCTGTAAATATAAAACCCTGTCTGCCTTCTTTGTGTTACAAAGCTGCCTTTGACTTTTGTAGCTGGTTTATGTTTTGCATTTAGTTGAGATTTAGGATCTGTGAATATTTCAAAATATTTAAGATCATTGTGAATTTAGGAAAAAAGTATAAATATAAAGCATCTAGAACCAAAAAGAAGGACATATATTAAAGTTAACTTTATTTGGCATCTTTTCCTCTTGTGTTCATGACTTCAGAATTTAGAGACATGCAAACAGGTATAAGATGTTTTTGTTTGAGGCATAAACTGGGAGTTGTGATAATCATACTTAGGTTTTTCATTGTGGTGCTAGGAGCTGAAGTGTCATAACATTTTAGGTACAAAAGCAAAAATATTTAGTCTTATTTTTATACCAACTTTTTTCTTAGTAGCTTCAATGCTTATTCCACTGACCTTAGACACTAAGGTTGAGAGTCAGCTTCACACTGTATACACATTGGACAGTATTCAGCTACCAATGGCTGACAGATAGTTGAAAGATGGGTTTGTAAGTGTGAGCTGTAAAGTCCAAACACAGTAAAAAGTGAAGATTTGGTCAATAGAGGTGAGCAGTGCAGAGATCTCTGACCAAACATGGGTGGGAATTGTCAGGAAAGTGTAACTGTTTGATAAACTCCAGCAAATGTATTGAGTAAAGGCAGATTTCAAGAAGTCAGTTAGACTGCAAGATGATGGATAAAGACACATGTTAATCTTATGTTGGAGGAGTAATATTTTTTACATGAAAGGCTGGGAGATTTAGGTAAAATTTATACATCTTTAATAAAGAGTCATTAGCTAAAAACTAAAGTCAGCACTGGGATGCAATATGAATCTCTACAGGGGAATGAAAAAGTCAAAATACATTATTTATGTATAACAGCATTATCTGCATTCAGTGATTATTGATGGAAAAAAAGGTGAAAAGAGGAAGACAAGAAGGGCATGCAGAGTTTGTGACATAAACTAATAAAGCAAAAGCAATTGCAGCCTTCTGCAGACTGAGTTTCATTCTCTCCAGCCTCTATCTGCTTTCTCTTACAAGCCCACTTTTTCTCAGTCTTCTGTCAAGAGGTACAACTTTCATTGCGTGCGCAGGTCTGTCAGAGTAGGTGATGCTTTTTTTTGTTCACTCTGCACCACTGAAAGCCTACAAATTTAACTTGAAAGCTACAGCTATATCAGTAACATTTAATTTTCTCTGGCTGTCAGTCTTTTAAAAAGTCATATATTTATATTAAAAGATATAAAAATAATACCAAACAGTTAAACACCCACATCCTCCCCCAAAAAGAAATACAAAGGATTAGCAGGCTCTCCTGGAAGGCATGCTAAGGCCAGGTTGGACAGAGCCCTGGGTGTCATGGTTTAGTGTGTGGTGTCCCTGCCCATGGCAGGGGGGTTGAAACTAGATGATCTTAAGGTCCTTTCCAACCCAAACCATTCTATGAGTCTATATTTCAGCAAGTAAAACTATTTTTTGAGGAAGTACAAATTATTAAAATCCAGTAGTCCTCAATTTGAAGAGTAGGACAAATTCAGTATTAGTCTTCGAGTAAAGGTATGTTTAACTAGTCTGCTTTCAATTTCTTTGGCTGGGCTCAAATCTTGTCTCATCCACATGGTTCCGCAGGAAGTAGAGTGTCCTACCTGTGCTCTAATTGCTTCTCTAAAGGAATACAGGTCTTACACAGCTCCAGTGAACACCTTGAATCTTAGGGTGTCTCAAAAGGCATTAGATGTCTCTGTGTAAGCAACAGATTCAATCTCTCTTACTTGGGTTTTGTTCCTTTTTTCTCCTTTTTCTCCCTGAAAATAGTAAACTGAAGATTTGTTGGAAAAGTTCTATACATAGCAGGTGGCAAACCATTTGATCATATCAATTCTGTGTAAACCAGAAATTTAAGCCCTCCAGGGAGTGAAAGCATTTGTTTTCTTAAGGCAGGGGTTAAAACATTAGGGTTTTGTGTTTTGCTTTGTTTTTCTTCTTTCCCCAAATCTATTCTTAAACAAATCAAGTAAACAACTCACCTTACCAAACACCATGGGGAAATGAATATAGGTATTCATTCTCCTAGTTTGTATGCATGACTTACAGTCTGGTGGCAAAAATCAATTTGCCTCTTTAAAAAGGCCCCCTTGAGGACAGAAGAATGCAGAGCTGTAATGGTTTGCTGTCTTGAGTGTCTTTGTCTGATGACGAACAGGACTGGAATTTACAACAGAGAGTTATACTCACAAGCTAAAATGATTCATGTACTGTGACTTTTTTCCTCACCTGGTTTTGCAGAACTGCACCTGCAAAACAGTACATCTGTGTCATTCATGTAGTCACCTCGATTGCATGCTTTCCTGGTATTTACAGGCACTGACAGTGCCTTGTGTCTCACCAGCTATTTATGTGCTCTGATGTCTCATTGCAAATCAAGCACTCTGCTTGATTTCTGTTGTCTGCAGAAATGTACAGACATTCCTAGATATGAGACCATGCACAGCTGAGAACCCCACTGAGAATGTTTCAACCTTCATGTCATACAGTGAAAAATATGAAACAAAAGGTGGGGGTGCAAGTCTACACACTTGTTACCTTACAGGCAACATCAGAGAGTGGAGATGTTATTAAGCAGAAACTCAGAAAATCCAGGGTTTATTTGCAGGTCTGGCCCAGTACATTTGGATATTTTGAAGCATCAACTTGTCAACAAATAATGCTAATTATTTGTTAATTTTCACTGTGAAATTAACTAAGGATTTGATATAATAAACAAGACACAGGGGATCACAGTCTGTGGCAACAAAATGCTGGACAGGTCAGGAAACCTTTTTAATTTGTATTTGTTCTGACTATAAATTTCGCAATCCCTTGTAGGTTTTCTAATAAAGTAGTCGTGGTTTAACCCCAGCCAGCAACTAAGCCCCACACAGCCACTGGATCACTCTTCTGCACCGGAATGTGGGAGAGAATCTGAAGACTAAAGGTGAGAAAACTCTTGCATTGAGATAAAGAGAGTTTAATAGGTAAAGAAAAAGCCAACAACAAAAGCAATACAAACCAAAGAATTTATTCACCACTTCCCATCAGCAGGTAGGTTTCAACCATCTCAAGGAAAGCAGGAGTCCATCACATGTAACAGATTTGGGAAGACAGACATCATCACTCTGAACATCCTTCCCTTCCTTCTTCCCCTGGCTTTATACATTGAGAATGATGTGATACAGGTTGGGATATCACCTAGGGTCAGCTGTCCTAGCTGTGTCTTCTCCAACTCCTTGTGCACCCCTAGCCTAGTCACTGGTGGAGTAATGTGAGGACAGAAAAGGCCTTGACTCTGTGTAAGCACTGCTCAGCAATAACAAAAATATCTGTGTGTTATCAACAGTTTTCAGCACAAATCCAAAATATAGCGCCACACAAGCTACTGTGAAGAAAATGAACTCTATCTTATCCAAACCCAGCACAAAAGTGAAAATAAAATATTTTGGAAAAGTAAAGAAGAAAAGGAAGAAAAATGAGTTATTAAGAAACCCCTTTTTCCAACCTCAATGTGTATTTGGTCTTGTAGTTAAACCAAAAGCATATAAATTCAATAAAAATGGAAACTCTCACTTTTGAATCTTGTTTCAGTTGAAAAAAAGATAAAAAGATGGTCAAAAACAAAGAAAAAGACATCTGTCCTGTATGAAGATACTCAGGAAGACAAAAATATTTCCCAAGTTCACATTATATGCCATGACAGGCTGTCAGTGTACAGAGGATAAGTTCTGCTAGAACTGGATGAAGAAAAATAATTCAATCCAGAGCAAGTTAGTATTATGCATAAGGATATTCTGGATTGATTGTGCAAGCAGATGTTCTGTGAATTCAACCAAAAAATGGTTTTTTGTCACCTCTGTTCAAACAGGCAAGCCAGCTTCATTCCCAGCTGAGATGAGAACAGGAATCCATTGCTTACTCTATTAACAATAGATGATTTTTCTCATGATAAATAGATTTTTTCCAGTCCTCTGATGAGACTGTTGAGTGCCAGATGTACCTGTGAGAATTTTCTCTTTCTTTTTCTTTCCTTTTCTTTCTTTTTTTTTCTTTTTTTTTTTCCTCTAGAGAGGGAACAACAGTTTAATTTTAGTCTGAAGAGCTTATATTAAATGCATCTGAAACAGAAGTAAACTGCTAAGTAGCATCTGCCAATAGGTAATGTATCCCATTCTAACAACACAATGCATATATCCTGGATATAGGCTGAGAAAGGAGATGGATGATAAGAGAAAACCACAGCATCATACAAACATATATTTATGCAGTGAAAAATTACTTGGGTCCAGGTCAGCTAGATGATATCATTGATGAGGTGCGGTGATAACAAAATGTTCATAAACTCACATGTGTTTTCCCTGGTTTTATGATTACAAATATGCACTGAAAGGAAATATATAGATTAAATATATATTTTTTAAAAAAAAGGTCTTATAAACACAGACATACTTTTCCTAAATTGTGGGATTGGGTTTTTTTTGAGATTTAAATTTTTATTTATGACCTCAGACCCACTGTGGGTTTTAGAGAGCTCTCTTCTCTAAAGAAGAGACCACTTTCTCTCTTTTTTTCTTTTTAAACAATGTGAGTAAATCAAAAGCATTTTACCATGATTACATACAATCAGAAACAAAAGAGACCATGTCAGGTATGCTCAGAATCTCACTCCTAAACCTGTAGCTTTGTCATTGCATAAAACTGTAATAAACTGGCAGTGCATTTTTTGCATACATTTGCTTCAAAGAGGTTTTCACATATGCTAAGGTAGCAAGGTCAGTCAATAAACTTACTACGACAGAGTTGGAAAACTGAGGTTTTGTTGCACAACCCTCCACAGCCTTTTGGTTGGTTTTTGTTTTGTTTTTTTTTTAAAGACCAAAAAAACCCCTTTCTGAGCATAACCCATTGGCATCTTGCTTAATAGGCACACCCTATGGCCTGCTGGGCCTACATAACTTAATAGGTAAGGGAAAACATGCACGAGAGAGATGAGTTCTAAAAGTGTAATTGGTACACACACACAGCAAAATATCACAGAAGACTCAGAAGTCTTCTCAGTCTTGAAAACATTTAGAACCAAGCACAGTGATTTATACCCCAATTCCAGTGGATTTACTCATGAGAGCAAGTAATATGCTCAGTAGTAATTAACAAGCCCAAATTTTCTCTGTTATTTTCACTGACTCTCATGCCTTTTAACACTGTCACAAAGGTGTGAAAGAAGACCCGAGAACAGAGTCTTATTTTGTATTTTTTCCTCAAAGGCATTTTTGTGCTATCAATCCAGCTTTGGAGAACAAATGTCGCCAACCAAGTAGAATCAACAAATGTGTAAACCCACATGTCCCCATCTCATTCATCTCATCATGTGTACTCTGACAGTTCCTCAAAACAGCATTCATCTAAGTAAGTTGTGAACTTCAAAGTTTTATCAGCAAAATTGAAGTGCTAAAGCGAGTAATTTGTTTGTCTGTTTAGCTCTTTCAGTTTTCTTTTGCTTTGTAATTTTCCTCCAAAACAGATATACACAAACTGACAAATATGAGACTATCCAGTTTGCTGCATGAACTCAGGTATCTTCATGTGTTCAGCAAATAAATATTTGTAACACTTAAACACTGGATCTAGGAAATTATAATTATTTGTCCTCTTGTAGCTTTTAAACCAACAGTCTAAGGTTTCTTATTCAAAATAGCACACAAATTTTTGAGCTTTCAAGCTTGTGCTGAAGTTTCAGTAAAGTCAACGGGACAAACATGTGCTTAAGCAATGACTTATTTGATTTCCCAAACCCAAGCTCTCTTTTAGATACTTAAATGTGAATTTAGGGCTAAAGCTGCCATGTAAAATTAAATATGATAAAATTACTTTTCACTCTGTAATCCAAAGGGAGTCTGCATACAGAACACATTTAATATTGCACTGTGCTTCTATTACTAGGCAAAATAAGCAAGGAAGGTTTGGCATAATTCAGACAGTATTCTAGGTGCATTTTGTAACTGTACTTGGTAAGAAAGTTTTCTGTAGATATTTGAGTTCAAACCATATAAATTATTTTTCTACATAGTCTTTTCTCTGAACTTTAATCCAATTTTACGACCTCTTTTTTGATTTTTTTTTGTGTGTGTGTAAATTATAAAGCTTTTTGCCATCTGTCTGTCAAACATATGTGCATACACAGTTGTGTATGACAGATAGATAGAGTTAATGCTCAGATGTACAGTATCCATTCTAAGAGTAATCTTTGAGGTATAGTTTTTGTCTTCAAGCTAATTTGGGATTTACAAGATATTAATTAGGTTTAAATAATATCCTGTTCTTTCTAAGCTAAGTTTCTACTAGATTTCTCTTATATTTCTCACAAATGTTAAATATTGATGAACATCTTTCCTTCAAAATTTTTACTACTTAATTTTCCCTAGTAGAAATATTTTAATTAAATCTTCCATTTCATACATTTTAACATTAAAAATCAGTACAGTAGGTGGAGTTAAATTAATTAAAGCTAAGTAACCAGGGGTAAAATAGTGATCGGCATTCAGCTCTATGGGTGATGACCTCCAATTTCACTGCAGCCAGGATCCAAAACCACTTGTGGTATTTATGCTATTACAGCCAAGGTCTCATGACATTCTTTAATAAATAATGAATCTTGGATATTTTCCTGAGAAGCAACATGACACAGCAAGTTAGTTGGTTTTGGCTGATACCTTCTTCCTCCTCACAATGGATGACCCTGAAAAGACTGGCTGAAGCAGAGCTCTCATTACACCACCTAAATATATCAGAACAGTTCTGAGAAAGGAGAGGATTTAGGATATTAGCTTCCAATAGCTTCTTAAGTTATCTTTTTTATTCTTCTTCCCTCTTCTGTGTCTTTCACTATTGCCTCCCAGCCACTCTTAGCCTCCCACACCCATCATAACACTATTGCAACCCCAAGGCAGAGTAGGGTAGCTGGAGCACTGTTGTGGTTTAAGCCCAGCTGGCAACTTGGAACCACGCAGCCGCTCGCTCACTCCCCCCCTTTTCCTTCCTCCCCCCGCTCCCGGACGGATGGGGAGGAGAATCGAAAGAATGTAACTCCCACGGGTTGAGATAACAGCTCTCCAGTAACTAAGGTATAATACAAACCACTACTGCTACCAATAATAATGATAAGAGGAATAACAAGGGAAAAGGACACAACCGCTCACCACCCGCCGACCGATACCCAGCCCGACCCGAGCAGCGATCTGGGCCTTCCGGGTAACTCCCCCCAGTTTCTATACTGGGCATGACGTGCTGTGGTATGGAATACCCCTTTGGCCAGTTTGGGTCAGGTGTCCTGCCTCTGCTTCCTCCTGGCTGCCCCTCCTCTCTGGCAAAGCATGAGACTGAGAAAGTCCTTGGTCAGAGGAAACATTACTTAGCAACAACTAAAAACATTGGTGTTATCAGCATTGTTCCCAGACTGAAAGTCAAAAACACAGCATTGCACCAGCTACTAAGAAGGAGAAAAAATGACTGCTATAGCTGAACCCAGGACAAGCACTCAGGTGGAAGTGCAAGGAGGCAAGGTAGCACCTTGTGCAAGGCTGCTGAGAGAATTCCCTGTCTCTCAGCTACTACTGTCCTCTGCCCTCCTCAGCTACTGCTGTGAAGCTTTTGCCTGAAGAGACACCCTTATGTAGGGACCACTGATCCAGAGAGTCAGGTGAGAAATGCCCAGGTAGGACCTTTCATATTGAATAAACTCAGTGTGTATTGGAACAAGACTTCCAGCTTCATTGTTAGACTGTAGTTGTTCAATTTCACAAAGGCCCACATCACACACTTTAGAAAGTGTCATTCAGGACTAACTATACCAGGTAGCCAAACAAACTCTAGCACAGACAATACTTGAGGGAGAAAGTCTGCAGGGAAATCCAATTTGATGTTTCATTTTAAATGAAACCTCCTCCAGAAAGAACTCCTAGCTAACACATCATCTTTATTCTACCACAAGGTTAGAAAGACTCTTCACCATTGCTGTAACTCATTCCTGAACTGACACATTGATTTTCCTTCCTGACTTAA
Organism: Nestor notabilis; assembly: GCF_000696875.1. Lineage (NCBI taxonomy): Eukaryota > Metazoa > Chordata > Aves > Psittaciformes > Psittacidae > Nestor > Nestor notabilis. The sequence continues at coordinate 99 of NW_009941993.1, read as the reverse complement.
GAGGAAGTTTTGCTGTAGTACCATGGAACACCTCCTGAATTCTGCCCTTATAAGCTGTGTAGGTACTTCTAAGGTGTCCTGGGTTCAGCTACAGCAGTC
>NW_009941992.1:0-1276 GCF_000696875.1 Nestor notabilis | reverse complement strand
ACCCTAACTATTCTGTGATTCTATGATTTCTGCATTTTGTCAGACTTTACTCAGCCAGAAACATAGCTTGCAGTAGTTGTGAAGTCACTAATATCAGCAATGGTTTATTGTCTAGTGCAAACTTCAAATTAGCTATGGTGTGTTAACCTTAGCTGGACACTAGGTGTCCAGCAAGCAGCTCTATCAATTTCCCTCCTCAACTGGATAGAGGGAGAGAAAATACAACAAAAGCCTCATGGGTTGAGATTAAGGCCTTCTCCTCACCCCTCCCTACTTCCCAGGCTCAACTTTACTTCAATTTCTCTACACCCTCCCCCAGTGTGACACAGGGGGACAGATAATAGGGGTTACACTCAGTTCGTCACACCTTTCTGCCAATCATTCCTAGAACATACAGATGTATTAACATTGACTTATAGAATATTTCAGATAGCTAAGATCTTAGATATAATATTTAGATAGTGATATTTCAGATATCTAAGAGAATAAGATGGATTTTTATACTTGTACCACCTGTAAATAATGTTGGGGATCTCTCTGCTGGAACACAAACTAGCCTTTTCCGCTGAGACCAAGCAAAAAAGCAAATGAGTCAGATCAAGCCTCAAAGATCCTAAAAGGTCTGTAATGTCATTCCCAAAGAAAATTTTAATGAGAAAAAACCAGCACAAAACTGCATTCAAACCCATGGTAGATATATACCAGCATAGCAAAAAAATTGCTGCCTTTAAGTGACTAGAGTCAAAACAGGGCTAGTGCTTCTTTCTGCCTGATGACTGAAATGTCTGCTATTGGATTACTACTTCCTGAAATAAAATACGTGAAATTATTTATCAGATGTTTTCTATGCCTAAAACAAAGAAATGATCAAATAAGTAAACAATTTCCCAGTTCACTAATTGAAATTTAGGCTAGTAGCATATAGAATCAAAGAATAGTTTGGGTTGGAAAGGACCTTAAGATCATTTAGTTCCAACCTCCCTGCCATGGGCACTAAACCATCTCACCCAAGACATTGCCTCATTCTAAATTGTTATATTCTTAAGAGGTAGGCTTAGCCTTTTCAGCTTTACAATAAAAGAAAACAAAAAACCTATTTACCATATGGTTAATATATTTTCAGTATAGATATCTAAAAGTTTAAGAGACCTAAAAGTAACCTAAATGTGATAAATACCCCTGGTATCTGCTGAGTGGTGTCCATCACATAAAACAGGCAAAATGAAACTGGTAAAATGATCTGACAGCATTCATAGAATCATAGAATCATAGAATA
>NW_009941991.1:8178-8638 GCF_000696875.1 Nestor notabilis | reverse complement strand
CTAACTATTCTATGATTCTATGATTGTATGACTGCAGATAATTGAGTGCCTTAGGACAAGGGCAGGGCTGTGCAGCTGGGACTTCACTGTTTAAGTTTGGAATGTGTGTATAACAACAAGTCTACTTGAATGGATACTTTAATTTAGAAAGTCTGTCTGTGGAAGTGGTGTAGCTCATCTAAAGATTGTATTCATAACTGCTCTCTTCCTTACACATAGGAATGAGACATTTAAACAGCTTTAGAATATAATACGCTTTGCACCTAGCTCAACTTTGAACTTCTGAGTCACCAAAAGTGTGTGACTGTGTCCTGAGTTTGGCTACAGCAGTCATTTTTCTCCTTCTTAGTAGCTGGGGCCGTGCTGTGGTTTTGTCTTTCAGCCTGGGAACAATGCTGATAACACCGATGGTTTTAGTTGTTGCTAAGTAATGTTTGCTCTGCACCAGCTACTAAGAAGG
>NW_009941991.1:4150-7858 GCF_000696875.1 Nestor notabilis | reverse complement strand
TTCCCCCCCATACCCCCCGGGGGGCGGGGGAGGAGGGGGGTGGGGGGGAGTGAGCAAGCGGCTGCGTGATTCCGGGTTGCTGGCTGGGCTTGAACCACGACAGACTGATTTTGACAGAATGGATTAGAACAAAATAAGGAAAATACGCAAAATTCTGTACAGAAATATTGATCTAACTCTAGTTATTTGGGCATCAGTATTAAAACTCACATTGTTTCAGTACAATCTGAATTTAGATGAGTATTGGTGAGAAATTTGGAACAAAGAGACAAAATGAACAATAGCAAGTCACCAGGTTGAGATGGTGTTCAACCCAAGATCACAGAGGAATGCGGGGATAAAGCAGCTGAGCTGCTAGCTGTGGTATAGAGCCTCACTTGCAGAACTCCTTGTTTTCTGCGGTTTCTTAGGAAGTAAGTAGGATGCTGATTTTTAAGGGCACTAGGGAAAATCTGATGAGAGACAGACATCTGTACTGAGCACATCTGTCGAGACACCCAAGAGTAGAAGGAAAGATGGATGGATATGTAGGAAGAGTCTCATGTCTTTTGTAGTGGAAATGTGTGCCTCCTATTGGTCTTTGCATGTAGCTGCATGCAGCAGACCTTGTTGGTACTATCCACATGAATTTCTAAGTCTTTTGATAAAGTTTAGGATAGGATAGGATAGGATAGGATAGGATAGGATAGCTCAGCTGGATCGACTTAGAAGACCTTAGCTGGATGGACCAATTGCCTGACCACTTGAGGGCTGACCAAAAGTTAAGGCATGTTGTTAAGGGCATTGTCCAATGCCTCAAACAGTGACAGGTTTGGGGCATCGACCACCTCTCTAGGAAGGTGGTTCCAGGATTTGACCACCCACTTGGAAACAAATGCTTCCTAATGTCCAGTCTGAACCTCCCCTGACTAATGCAGCTTTGAACCATCACCACATATCCCATCACTGGATACCAGAGAGACGAGATCAGTACCTCCCTTTGTTGATTTCCCCAATAAAGGTCCCTTCAGGAAACTAGGCAGCTGAGGAAAAGAGGGAAGGACCTTGTAAGAGTAAATAGTATTTTAAAAGATAGATAGGTAATAGAGGGTAAAAATAGTCAGTTCTCCCAGGGGAGAGGGGTCCAGGATGCTTTTTGCTGAAGATTTATGCAATTGAACACATGAATTTATGAATTAATTTATGAACAATGCTCTGTAAAAGTCAGTGAACATAGACCACTGACAAACTTGTGCTGATGATACTAAATTCTTCAGAGTAATAAAGATGAGAGCTGATTGTGCAGAACTGCAGAAAGATATTGCATGGCTGAGGGACTGGGCAGTAAAATAGAAAAACTGAAAATTTAATCTAAAATGGTGCATATTGGAAATCAACAATCCTGACTTCATACATAAGAATGATGGACTGACCATTAACGCTCACCAGTGTATGGAGATTACTGACTGCACAGAAAGTACCTCAGGCTCCAAAAGTCCCTGAGCTGCAAATTGGTAGAGGCTGGAAGAGTATTCAGGGTAAGTAGTTTATATGTGTGTCCCCCCACCCCATTACACTCTGCTTTAAATATCTGCTTCCGGCTGCTGTTGAAGGCAGGATCCTAGCATCGCTGGATCGTAAATCAGAGACAGGACTGCTGTATTCTTATTTCTTCTGCTTTCAAAAGTCTCCCTCTTTGTAGTATATACTTTTTGACCCACCAAGAAATACTTCTCACTTTGGACAAAGAGTGCATAGGAAAAAGAAAAAAATATTTTCAAACGTATTGGCTAAACCCCAAACATTTAATAGGGGTTTTTTTTGTGTATATTTAGAGAAAAAGAGAAATGAGACATATTGAACCTGTGACACTTAGAAAATTACCAATGTTCTGAAGAAGTTAATGCACCTTTAGGTCAAGATACATGAAACCGAATTACGGGTTTATTATAATCTGGCTGTGGAGGAAAAAAAAAAAAAAAGATTTCTTTTTAATTACTTTCTCGAATTGTCCAGCAAAATGCTTGCTTGTATTTTTCTCTTCTATAATTTTAGAGGTATAGTCATGTATGAACATATTTAGACAGTGATATTCTTGTTTTAAGGGAAAGTACCATTCTGTATCTCAGCATCAATGAAATGAAATGGGTTTTGCCTGCTATTTTTTTCTTGTTTTGACGATAGAGAACACAGTTAAAATAGAAAAAAGTTATTTTAGAATCTGCATACAGCTTAAGACCCAGGAATTTCTGTATATGCAAATGAGAACATCCATATGCAAATGATACCAGAAAATGCCTTGACAAAGCCAAAAATCTAAGTGCATTTGCACAGAAAGGATCATACAATCATAGAATTATGCAGGCTGCAAGGGACTTTTGGAGATCATCTGGTCTCACCCCCTCTGCTGAAAAAGAGCCAAATTAAAAGATAAGACTAGGTTGCTCATGGCCTTGTCCAGTTGAGTTTTGAGTATCCCCAAGGCTGGAAATCCTGTGAGCTTTCTGGGCACTGGTTCCAGTGTCTGACCACTCTTATGGAGGAGTGTTCTCCATATGTTCGATTTCTGTAACCTATGCCCATTGCCTCTCATCCTTTTGCTGTGCACCCCTGAGAAAAGCCTGGCTCTGTCTTCTCTGTAATCACCAGCTGTGGACAACAAGTACAACCCCTCTGAGCCTTCCCTCCCAGCCTGACCAGCCTGTTTCCTCAGCCTCCCATCAAACATCCTGTGCTGTGATACCCTGATGATTGTGGTGGCCTTTCACTGGACTTGATCCAGTTTGTCAGGATATTTCCTCCACCCCAGACTACACCCCTCCTCATGACCTCACTTGCAAAGCCATTGGGCATGAAAACCTCAGGATAAGCTGAAGCAGGTGTTTCATGTCACATTTACTGAGTACCAGTCTACAAGCCCTGAAACTTTTGACCTGTTTTTCTTGATGTGTGCAATTTTTAGTACTTATGTACCAGATGAAAGATGGTCACAAATCATATTTGTAAGTATACTTTAAACATGAGAATGTGTGCATATTATGGAAAGAACATCTGGTCACCTACAGGTAATCGTTAAAAAGTGTGCATAGATGTAGCATATTTTCAAACCAGTTAGGTGTCCATGTGGCCACCTTTTCAGAAGTTCCTGTGGCAATCGAGTGTTACAATAAGGAGCTGCCTTCTAAGTCCTTTTAAAAGACTAGTCCTCTTTGGCACCCTATGTTGGGACACAATCTGGTTTTAGCCCCAAAATCTAGGAACTAGTGAGGGATTTCTTTGAACTTTTATTCCCCAAATCCCTTTTATTGCTGTTTGGTTGTGGGATAAAATTGTTGGAAAAATCAGCTTTGGGCTTACTGAGGTGCTTAAACATATGCCTAATGTATAAGGTATCCTACTGCAGCCATCAACTTAATGTCAGGAATGTTTGTACTGTGGGAAGAAGCGGTCTTCATCCTTCATATTCAACAAGAACAGGGACGTGTGCAGATAAAAACAGCTCTTTGCTATTACAATATTTGTGCTTTTTGTCCCTTGATATAACAATTTCCTCAGTCTTAGCAGGATATTCCCTTCTATAAGTAATCATGGTATATTTTTACTCCAACATTCAAGCAAGATTTCTTGTTTTAAATGTCATTTAATTTGTCAACTTTATTGCAGAATGGGGAAATGGTGCTGAATGCAGCTGTCACCCCCAGTGCTTGGCCTTGGCAGGTTTTCCAGCAG
>NW_009941991.1:0-4134 GCF_000696875.1 Nestor notabilis | reverse complement strand
CCAGCAGCAATGAATCTTACAGCTTGCCTGCCTTCCAGCCTTTAGTTAGCTGGAACTGCTTCTTACCATTATAGCTGCTCAGCTGCAATTAAGAGAGCATCTGAGTATTTGGGAATTCCTTGGACCATTAGTTTGAACAACTCTAATTATGAAAGGGTTTTAATTTATTTATTTATTTATTTCTGTCCTTTTAATTACCTAGAAACAGTTTATTTGAGAGGAAACTATCTGGACTGTTGAGAAATTTGCTATTTTGTAAACCCAGTACTTCAGTGACATAACCACAGAACCACAGAATGGTTTGGGTTGGAAAGGACCTTAAGATCATTTAGTTCCAACCGCCCTGTCATGGGCAGGGACACCTCACACTAGACAGGTTGCTCAAAGCCCCATCCAACCTGGGCTTGAACACTGCCAGGGATGGGACAGCCGCAACTTCCTTGGGCAACTTGTTCCAGTACCTCACCACTCACATCTAACCTAAATCTCCCCTGTTTAATTTTTAACCCATTATCCCTCGTCCTGTTGCTACAGCCCCTGATGAAGACTCCCTCCTTTCTGGCATCCTTTTAGGCCCCTTTCAAATACTGAAGTTCAGATCTCCTTTCTGAACTGATTAATAAATTAGCATGATGCAAATCACAGAAGACCCTTCTCTGAATATCCAGTATTTCTTTTCATGCACTTGTCTTATACCAAATGAGTTGATAAGTTAAAAACCTCATAATGACAAAAGTACATTGTATACACCCACTATCCTTTTACCTAGAACTGTGCAAAACCCATCAGTTTTGTTTCAGTGGGCTGTTTCTGAGAATTTCCACCATTTCACGATGCAACTCTTAATGTTTCTCTGGTTGTCTTTTTGTTTGCTTGTTTTTTTAATGTTTGTTTGTTATTTTCTTTTCTTCCTCCTGCCCTTTAGAATTACCACAAAAGACCCATATTTTCATCAAAATACAAGCAGAAAATCACATGCCCACAGACCCAAGGATTCCTGTGGCTCACCTCTATGCGCCTGAAGCTTCTTGCTTTTGCTCATCCGCATTCAGATCAAAAACCTGTTGCTGGCCACAGACTCCACCTCTCCTCACCAATCCAAGGCTACACAAGTTAAAAGGAAATTTCTGCTGTTCAGAAAAGACTGTCTTGTGTTTGATTTTATTACATATTTTTTCTATTTTTCCAAGCTGCTTGTGTCCAAAGGCAAGACTTTCACTTTCATTCTGATGACTGTTAAGTGTTTCTAAGCCTCCAAAATACTACTTAGAGAAATATTCCCATTGACATCAAAGAGCTTTAGGTGCAGAAAGGATCATTCTGAAGACATTGAAAACAATTCTGAGTTTTTTTCAAACTCTGCATTGTAATACTGATGTTTGCAACTTCTCTGCTCATTCCAAGCTGAATTACTGAATTCTGAGATTCTTCAGCTACAATATCTACAGAAAAATTGATTCTTTAGAATCTGCTAAATAAGCAGTATTATGAAAAAGGAGAAAGAAAACTTTGACAGCAAATGCAAGCAGCCTTTGCTTATTGGTCTGGTTGCAGCAGGGCAATCTGTATCCACAGCTGCTGCCCAGTCACTGAGTAGTACACCAGCAGAAAACACTGTGGCTGAGAAAAGGAAGGCCAAACATGCTTTCTCACTGTATCCAGGGCAGCTTTTCACAAGTCCTGTTCTTGGTCTGTCCTCGTACATGAGTCTAACTTCTGCGGCAGTGCACAAGCAGAGATAAGGGTTTCAAGCTTAAAACTGGAATGTAGTTAGTTGAGTGAGATGTTTGTGTGTTGTTCTCAGGCTGACTGTAGTGTTAACAGCTTTTTTTGGTCAACAGAATGATCCCCAAAATGGATAGCGCTCCTCTGCCAACTCCAGAATGAATGTCTGAAATAGTTCTATAATTTACTGGGTTCCATGTATCTGGATAGTCAGCTGTGGCTGATGACATGGGCTTTGCAGCAGCAAGAACAAAAGAAAATACAACAGAATCTCCACCTTTATTATAGGGACAGCTGTAGCACTTATTAGTGATAGAGGTTGTGAAAGGCAGGCAGAAATTTATCAGTAAATTTGCCCTTACAGTGCTGGGGTGGGTGTCAGAGAAACTCATGTCATGGACATATTACAGGTGGAAGAAGGGAGAGATGACTCTCCTCTGTACATGATGGGCAAGTCAAGATAGACAGAAACCTGCCATATTGTTTCTCAGTGGCAGGGGAGCGGGGCTTTGTAAAGAAAGACAGAACCCTGCCATATTGTTTCTCAGTGGCAGGTCAGCTGGACTTGTTCCCCCAAAGGGGAAAGCCTGCATTGCTTAGTTTTTGAAGTGTGAATAAAAAGTCCTGAATCATGGTTGTGTTGGCAAAGAAAACCTGAAATGCATTTTCTTTCCCAGGTCAGGGAGCTCATGTCTACCTGGTCATCAGTGAATACCGTCACGAGAGAATGATCTGGATACATCTGTGTTTCAAGCAGTGGCATCTCATGGGTTGCATCAGTATGTGACAGCCTTATACCCCTGACAATAGACTCACCCTAACCTGTGCGGTGCATGCTGCTGCTCAGTTGTTTTAACCCCTGCTCAAAGTACTGAGTGACAAACTTCAAATAAAGCCAGGTTTGTGCTTGGAAAATAATTTGGTTTGGTTTGTTTTTTTTTTTAGAAAACCATTGCAAAGCTTGATGTAATCTCTCCCTAGGCATTTGGGGAGCTATTTCATGTATTTCCATCATCTGTTTCAGGACAAAATGTGTTGCTCTCTGGAGTGTGTCCATCTATCTCGGTTGACCACACAGGGACAAAACCCGCTGAGTTTAGACTAGACTCTTTGACAGCTTCGTCTGATGAATCTCACCCTTAGTGTACTGGCTCTCAGTCTGAAGAAAATGGTGATACAGCAGGCAGGAGCTGAAAAAATGTCTACTATCTACTGAGCTCATCCACAGCCTAACACATAAAAATAATTATCCCTATGACCTTTTCCTTTTGAGAAGGACTCTCTCTTGCAAAGAGCTAACTCTCCTCAGTTGCTGAATGCTTTCAGCAGCAGTTGGGTTTTCCGTGCAGCTAGTGAGGAATACACAGCCCTTCCCAGGATTAGGACTTCGGTGATCTCATGCTGCTTCTAAAAGCCTAAAGCACCTCTTGTAATGAAGGGCCAGAAAGGTCTGGAATTGATGCATGAGAGTTGGAGCATATAGGCACACTTCTGAGAGCAAGGCCTGCTGTTATGGCTGTAAACCAGCTGATTAAACATTAATCCTAAGCGTGTGGGACCTGGCTCACCAGAGGTGTAATTATTTAATCTATAAATATAATAGCTTTGGATATATAAAGAGCTGTACATTTAGTTATAGGTAGATTATGCAAACTACAACGATAAATTTACTACTGTGTAATGTCTGAGTCCTATAACAACAGACTAGGTTTTCATTTGTATGATGTCTTGCATTGTTTCTACTAGGTGACCTGTGTGTTCTTAAAACAGAGCAGAGTGAAACAGTAACACATACCTATGCAGCTAAGTAACATGACCTTCAAATGACATCTGCAAGTTGTGGCAATGGTATCGAAAGCGTATTCACAGAATCACAGGATCGTTAGGGTTGGAAGGGACCTCTGGAGATCACCTAGTCCAACACCCCTGCCAAAGCGGGTTACACAGGAATGTGTCCAAGTGGGTTTGAAGGAACTACAGCTGGTCAAAGAATGGGAAAACTTTTTTTGTGGTGAATATCGGCTCCTTGGGTTTTTTTTGTGTGTGTGTGAGAAGGTGATTTTTGCATTTTACAGCAAGGTCTTTCAATTTCTGCTCGCAAATATAACTTCTTCTGCCCTTTTATAACTATGTTATAAAACTTATAACTTAATTCATTTGCAGAAAGAGGAGAAATTATCTTGTTTTATTCCTTGCATTGTAGCTTGCCCTCTCTCTTCTAAGCTTAAAAAATATAAAGTGGTCTGTCAATAGGAATGAGTTATTTTCTTCTGTTGTATTTAGGGCAATTAAAAAAAAATCTCTCTTTGCCTTCTAGCTTTAACTTAATTCTGCCTATCTTAACCAACATAGTGACACAAGTATTAATCTACAGACAGTCTTAGAATAGAATCATAGAATAGTTAGGGT
>NW_009941990.1:698-2340 GCF_000696875.1 Nestor notabilis | reverse complement strand
CCTTACCCGCGTGCCCGCTCTCCCCCAGAACCCTTCGCCCGGTGGCACCGCATCGTCCTGCTGCCTCCGCTGGGCACTGGGCAGTGCCCCGCCCGCCGCAGCCCCCCGCCACAGAGGGGCTCCAAGCAAAGGTATGCCAGGAAGGTGGCTGAGTTTCCTGCAAACCCGTGGGAAATACTACGGTCCTGAGTGGGTTTAAGAGGAAGGGAGGACCCAGGCTGTCCTTGGCCAGGGCGTTCCTCCCACCTTGGGGGCTTGATTTCCCTCTGAAGCAGCACAAAGCCAGCAGTGTCACCTCCAGGCTGCTCGCACTCTCTTCTGCCCCTGCAGTTCTGCAGGAGTCCCAGATCGTACAGTGGCAAACCCTGGAGTTGTCTCTGGATTCACCCTTTTCCCTCCTCCCAATAAACCCGATCTGCACCAGCTCTAAATGTACAAGGCAACGGCAGAGCCTGGAACCTCAAGCAGGGAATCTGCTCACCCATGGGAAGGCACAGCAGCAGAGACTGCTCTTGCAGGTAGAGGAGAGCCGTCTTCCTTCCCCATCTTAAAGAGGGGGCACAGAACCTACTGCAAGCCCACCAGGCAAAGAGACCAGCTTCTCCTTTCCTGCCTCCAGGTCGAAAGAAATGCAAAGAGCACTTACCATGTTAGTGGCAGAATGAAATGCAGGTCTTGGGAGCATGTTTCTGTTAAAGCCCCAGAGAGGTTTAAATGGCTCTGAAGGAGGGGGAGAGGGGGGAAACCAGGGAGGCGAGTTTAATCTAAAGGAGCTCCCAGTGACGCCTCAGAGCTCTCCTGAAACCCAGCAATCTGATTTGGTGTAAAGCTGTCAAACTTGTGACGTGAATAAACAGCAAACTTGCTGAAATCAAAGTCATTCTGGCCCCACAAATCAACACAAGGAAGGAGGGAAAAGAAAAGAAGGAGAGAGAGGGGGGAAAAAAAGGCTCCACACACTTCAGGACAGCACTGAAGTGGTGTGTCTGAGTTTCCCTCCAGGAAATGAGCAGGGATCCAGCGAAGCATCCCACATGTTCAGAGCAGGGCTGCTGGTGTTGCTGAAGCATTTTTTGTTCTGTTTTCAAGCCTTGTCTGTGCTTGTAAAATCCAGCAGGAAGAAGCAAGTTTGTCCAATATGCCTGGCTGAGAGAGTGGGTCTTCCACAGCTTCCCAGGGGTGTGTAGATGTAAATATCATTCAGAGCACTTCTGTGGACAGTTTTGAGGAAGAAAGTGCAGGTTGCAGCACAATACAGCCTGCAGTAACAAGTTCCTGCAAATGTCTCACTATGTTGGGAATTGGTTTCCTGTCAAGCCCCAGGCTTCCAGAAAAAGATCTCAGGATATAAATGCTGTGACAGACTTACTATCATAAAGGGTAATATTGCAAAAGCCATATACAAGTGAATGAAAGATGGAGATTGTCTGCATAAAATCACCTCTAATTCACATCAGATCTCCATAGCAATTAAAATCCATAGATAGGCTTGAGTTTTTCCACAGGGAAAAAAATAAAATCTAAACAAACAACTCTTCACGAAGGGTCCATCTTTGAACGGTGCAGGGGATGGTGGGAATAAATCTAACAGCAGAGCAGTTGTTCAGCCAGGATCCTGCCTCCTGCCATGGCAAGGGCTATT
>NW_009941990.1:0-667 GCF_000696875.1 Nestor notabilis | reverse complement strand
AGGAACCCTGCCCTGCCTGTGGACCCCGTCTGCAGCCAGCCGAGGGTGAGGCTGGGCCGAAGGCAGGCCGTCCTGGCATATGGGATGCTCTTTCATTTCTCCCCCGGAGGATGCTCAGTGCTGTAACTCCATTAGCAAGCCGCGGCGACAATACAAACCAAGAGGGCCATTTGCCTTCCATTCTTTTACTACTGAAGTATTTTCCTAGATTGCTGCCCAAAGTAAACTGGCAACCACGCCAAATTAAATCAGTGCCATCTCCCTCTTTCATTGTTTTTTCCGACAGAGACATTTTAAAAAGGGCTCGTGCTCCAAACACACACTGCACCCAGCTTGTTGTCCCCCTTTAGCTCTCCCTAACACCAGCTCTGTGCAGTACATTTGACAACTGCTGTGATAACCCATTGTCTTCAGCTGCCAATCTGTCTCCTACATGGCACATGGGGGGGCATGTGTTGGCTAGCGAGAAACACAGGCTCCATGAAACACTTTCAAACAAGTGCCAAGCCCCAGCACAGCCATCCTTGGCTTGGTTTAGTCACTTTGCCCTTTACTGGGCTGCCTCGGAGTGCCCCCCGGGGTGCGGTGGCAGCGGTGGCTCTCTCACGCTGGGCACACACCCCAGGCAAGCACTGCTACCCCGAGCATCAGTATCACGCCAGGGAAG
>NW_009941989.1:0-1769 GCF_000696875.1 Nestor notabilis | reverse complement strand
TCCTTGTTTTGGGTCCCTTCATCCCACTTTTTTCCGGGCCTTCCATCCGTGGTTTGGGTCCTTCCATCCCTGGTTTGGGTCCATTCATCCCTGTTTGGGTCCCTTCATCCCTGTTTCAGTCCTTTCATCCCTCTTTTGGGGCCTTCCATCCACTTTGGCTCCCTCCATCCCCCTTTTGGCTCCCTCCATCCCTCTTTTGGGTCCCTTTTAGGTTATTCCCTTCATTTTTGGGGCCCTCCATCCATTCTGGCATCCCCTCATCCCTGTTTTGGGTTCCTTCATCCCACTTTTGGGGCCTTCCCTTCATTTCTGGGGTCCTCCCCTCTTCTTCGGGGTCCTTCCAGCCTTGTTTTAGGTCCCATCATCCCCCTTCTGGCTCCTTCCATCCATTTTGGGGTCCCTTCACCCCTATTTGGGCTTCTCCACCCCTGTTTGGGTCCCTTCATCACTCTTTTGGGTCCCTTCATCCCTATTTGGGTCCCTTCATCCCTCTTTTGGGTCCCTTCATCCTTCTTTTGGGTCCCTTGTGGGTCCCTTCATCCCTCTTTTAGGTCCCTTCATCCCCATTTGGGTCCCTCCATCCCTCTTTCGGGTCCCTTCATCCCTCTTTTGGCTCCCTCCATCCCCCTTTGTCTCCTTCCCCCCTTCTTCCCCTGCCCCATCCCAGATGTTGGAGTCCCCCTGGGGATGTGGGGACACACACACACACAGATGTTGGGGTCCCCATAGGGCCTTGACCCCCCCACATTGTCCCCACAGGTCCTGGACTGGAGTGGAGTGAATGTCCTACAGCGGCCGCTTCTGCCTGACAGGTACAGGGGGACTCAGGGTGACACCAGGGCTTGGGGTGACACCGGGGCTTGGGGTGACACCAGGGTTTCATGGTTCTATGGTGTCCCCATGGTGGGGATCATCATGGTTCTATGGTGCCACCATGGTGGGGACCATCTCCATGGTGTCCCCGTAGTGGGGACCATCTCTATGGTGTCCCCATAGTGGGGACCATCATGGTTCTCTGGTGTCCCCATGATGGGGACCATCTCTATGGTGTCCCCATAGTGGGGACCATCATGGTTCTCTGGTGTCCCCATGATGGGGACCATCTCTATGGTGTCCCCATAGTGGGGACCATCATGGTTCTCTGGTGTCCCCATGATGGGGACCATCTCTATGGTGTCCCCATAGTGGGGACCATCATGGTTCTCTGGTGTCCCCATGATGGGGACCATCTCTATGGTGTCCCCATAGTGGGGACCATCATGGTTCTCTGGTGTCCCCATGATGGGGACCATCTCTATGGTGTCCCCATAGTGGGGACCATCATGGTTCTCTGGTGTCCCCATGATGGGGACCATCTCTATGGTGTCCCCATAGTGGGGACCATCATGGTTCTCTGGTGTCCCCATGATGGGGACCATCTCTATGGTGTCCCCATAGTGGGGACCATCATGGTTCTCTGGTGTCCCCATGATGGGGACCATCTCTATGGTGTCCCCATGGTGGGGACCACCATGGCCACACAGTGTCCCCATGTAGGGACCCACATCACTGACCATCACTGTCACTTGGTGTCCTTGTGTTGGGGACCATCATGGTGTCACCACGTCCCTGTATCAGCGACCATTGTGGTGTCACCATCACCACCAGCCCCATTGTCACCATCTTCCCCCCCACTATGGGGACACTGACCCCCAGCGCAGGGGGGGTGGTGGTGGGTGGGTTATGGGTGTCCCCCCCCCACACCCCGTGTTAATGGCTTTTGTCTGGGC
>NW_009941988.1:50002-69431 GCF_000696875.1 Nestor notabilis | reverse complement strand
ATTATTATTTTAATTATTAAAGCGTTCTTACCTCCACCCGAGAGTTTTCTTACTTTTACCCTTCCGATTCTTTCTCCCATCCTGCCAGGGAGTGAGCAAGTGAGTGGCAGTGTGATTCCTAATTACTGGCTGGGGTTAAACCACAACAGGCCAGGACATACTGAAATGACTCATTGTCCTTGGTTTTTATCTGGACAGGCACTTACTGGTCTGAGGTGTCATTTAGCTTTGAGAAGATGATGGGTTCAGCCTCTGAGGCTACAGTGTTCTTCATGTTATGTCCAACAGCTGAGGAACTGGTTATCATCAACATACTCCTTTTACTGACAAATTATTGCCTGTAGCTCATTTCCACAATCAAAATGTATAGTGACAGTATTGTGATGTAGAATATGGCCAATTTTCAACTTAGTCCATAATCAGTATAGTTCAGGAGTTCCACAGCTTACCATGCTTTTGTGGCAGTAGAAGCAGCTCTTGTGTCTGTGCACAGACATGAAAAGGTCTTCAGATGTTTAGATCTCTTTCATCTCCCAGTCTCCCAATCTCATTTTGAGAATTCAAGATCTAACCTAGTTCCATTTTCTGCCTTTTTCACAAAAGTGATACTCTTGTAAAGAGCCTTTATTTCTGATCTGATGCACCCATCCTGCCTTCGGAAATTATCTAATGTTTTATATGGGAAAAAAAAAGAGTTTCCAAGTACAGTCACACATACACAGTTTGAAGCTATTGGTACTTGTGAAGAGTAACAGCAGACAATGGCTTTGTTTTTCACTTCAGATGTGTTTGAACATTGCAAAGTAGCCATAATTTTTGTGTATAATATCTTGACATTCTGATTCTGCAGTGGGTATTAATTTTCTGAATGTCTGTGCTTAGTCATTTCATACACTTATATAGACCTTTTATTCAAGTGACTTTTCTCTCTATAATCTAGCATTATGCTTCTTGGTTTCGGATGCTGGCTTGTGCAATGAGTTTGTATTCTTGAGGTGTGACACCCTGGTGGCCTGCTCAGGTCAACTGTTTACTTATGTAGGGGGTTTTTGTTTGGGTTTGGGTTTTTTTTTTTCTAGAGGTGGAGTTAATACCTCACTTGGACTACTTGTATGCCAATTTTTTCACTTTGTTTCACTGTGCAATGGAATAACTATGAGGAGTTGAAAGCTATCATCTCTTTCAAAGACTTCTCAAGTTATAACATGCTATTCATTTTTGTCTGCCAAGATGTTTTTGAGCAGTAAAATTCTGCTGTTAACTGGCTATGGGCTTGTTGGAAGATGTTACGTTTTTGTCATTTGTGACACTATTGTTAGTAAAATAATTTAGAAATTAAGATGTGTAGTTGATTTGATCAGTTGGTCAATGGCTAAATTTCCCACATAGATTAAATCCCTTAGATTTTATACTCCCGTCTTATGGAAAGTATTTTTCAATTTCTGTATACTAAGGGAAAAAAAAATTATAGGTCAGATTCTTTACACTGACTGATAGTACACTGCACTAAGAGCAAGGAAGCTATTCCATATTGACACCTGCCTGCCTAAGAACACAGCAGAAATCATTGTCTGGGTTACAGGGCTGTGAGCAAAATGTATTTCATAATGTTCATAGACTTGAAGCTATTGGCAATTTATAAATACCATACTGCGGGAGATAAAGGTGTTCTTTCTGAGAGAAAAAAAATTTAAGATTGCTTTACAAATGATACCTATCCATGACAGAAATGAATGCAGTCAGCTGCTTTGTTAGCTTTAAAATTTGGGTTCGAGAAGCTTGTTTGGTCTGTTTTTTGTCCTTAATTACAAATACAGTTTTACCTATGCAGTATCTTTGAGACATGGGTTTCTCAAAGCTGATAAAAAATTTAAGTTAGATGTTACAGATTAGTTTTTAGTAACTTCCCTAGCACAAACAGTTCAAATCTATATTCTTTTTCTATAGGCTGGTTTGTATTTCCATAGTAGGAAGTATAAACTATAGACAGTATGTCTATTTTATGTTAGTACCGATGCTGGAGTTTAATGTTAGGCTGTCATGACTGATGATATCTTTGTTTTCTCTCATATTCTTTCTCCTCAAATGAAAGGAGCTTGTTTGTATTTTAATTTTGGTCTAGTTACTGTATAGTGAGTAGGACTTTCCAAGTATTGCTTGGTATTTTTATTTTATGAAGTTGAAAATGCCTTTGGGCTGTCATTCAAATTTCAAGGGCATTATGTAACAAAGAGGTGTTGGGTATAGGATGTTGCCTTTTTTCCTTATGAAATAGCTTTTTGTTACAAGAGTGTGCTTTTATTTCTCTTGTTCTCAGTGAGGGATCAGCTGTATGGGAGACACAGAGCTGGTAATTTTTATATCGAAGGTATTCACTAGGAGGTAATAAAAATGAGTTACTCATGTTCTGCATCCCCGTATCCATTTCAAAGTCCTGCCTTTTACTTTATATGACTCGCAGGCGCCTGGGGCAGGTGTAAAGTGCGCTGTGGTGTATGGCAGCTTACCTCCTTGCAATTACTGGAGCTGTCCTGCGCCTCACATCCACCACAGCAGACTTGGTGACCCGTATTTCAACCATTCACTTAATTTGATGGAAGGCTTCTGTGTCTCCTTTCAGCTTTAAGACTGCGGTCCTCAGTCCTCTAGGGATATTACAAGTCAACACAGGATGGCAAATTGGCATGTAAATGTTTCAGAGCAAAACTACTTCTGTGAGGATCCTCACTGGAGTAAAACAATCAATTTGGGTGAATAAAACCCTCAAACAAAACAAAAAAACTTAAACTTGCATCAGGTTTGGAACACTGGGAGTGCTCAGAGAGATTTCTAATTTAGTCCACTGGCAAATTGTATTAATATCCTGAATAATTCTTAGATAAAGACAAGCCGCATTTAGCTTTTCATTTCTCACAACAAAGACTGGTACTTGATAATGTAGAAATATCACACTATGTATTATGCTGAAATTAGGCATTGAACACAGTGTTGAGTTGGTAAAATGACTGTCTTCAGAACTCACTGAAAGTCATGTAGGACTCGGATCAGAATATTGAAATTACTTGCAGAAAGCTTCCTGTTTCTGATTAGATTTGCAACATAGTGTAATGTAATCTGCAAATTCTTTGTATGTTCTTGATGCCAAAGCTATATGGAATTTGCTTACTTAATCCTGTGATATTTTGCTATTTTAGGCTATCTTGTGTTTTTTACATTCTTAGGTTCATTTCATATATTCTTCTATTCATGAAGAGCACTGAACAGATTCAGAGTAATAAAACCAAGCACGATTAGCTGAAATTTTTGGTGAGGTAAAAAGGCACATCCTTAGGATAGAATGTGCATCATTCTGTGTACCCTCAAGAGACGGGCTTGGTGGGGCTCAGTGTCTCCATCCTTGGAGCTGTTTACAGCTCACCTTGGTGCAGCCCTGAGTGACCTTCTCTACCTGCACCAGTGTCAGCAGGGCCTTGGACCAGAGACATCTGGATCTCTCCTCACCAACAGCATGGTATGAGTCTATCATCCTGAAATAGAAATATTGATAGAAAACAGTTTGTGTTATTGTATGTTTACGTGTATTTGTGTTATATAGGTCATTGAAATGGTATAATCTTACCTTGTAAATACCTGTAGTTATTAGTTTTTCCTCTTTGTTCTTAATGTTTTTGCAAACAACTACTTTTCCTTTAAAAAGGGCATCAACATAGATACTTTTTTATATTTTTTCCCCCAAGATTGAAATAAACACATCAGTTGTAACCATAGCAATCCATATAAATAAGTTGTGCTTATGTTGTGTGTGTGTGTGTAGGATAGTAATGATGGTGATAATTTTTCTGCCTCCCTTTTTATAGTTGAAAGGGTCCTTCTACTTGGTTTTTACCATCCAAATCATCTACTCTTAATATACTTCCTTTATTGTCACTCAACACTGTTTACAGATTTTCATTTCTGTTGCAGTTACTGATTAGGAGCTTCTTCATACTGGGTAGTGTTTACATCAGCAAAATCTGTGAAATTCATCATATACACAACTAAAGTTAGAATGGAAAATATGCACTTTTATGTTGGCTGCAGGAAATGTAAACTTACTGAGAGCTGTAAGATCACTTTAAATCATTTCTTGTACTAGATGAAATTACTTATAAAAACCTATTCTTAAAATAGTTGAAACTGTGCTTTCAGTAATATATTAATATGTCAGGAAAAAAAGTGAAATAAATAAAACCTGAGGCTGATGAAGAGAAAGGAAGGAACAGGCTAATTTAGCACTGAAATTATTCTGGAGTTGATCTTTAAATATTTCCAGGAGAGGAGCTTGCTTCTAGGTTTGAAACTCAAATGTTTCAGTCTATTTTAAAATCCATTTCTCTTTAGTGACAGTGCTATTTTATTTCGGTTCCTCACACTGGAATTCAGATGAAACCGTGTTTCCTAGAATTTTTTCCCAATGATGATCAGAGGTCTGAAAGATTGATTATACATAATGATGTATATGTGCATCATTAGATGGCTGTTAGATGACTTATACATAACCAAAGTGATTCAGAACTTTTATTTAAAATAGTGTCTTATTGTGCCTTGCATTGTGTGTTACAAAAACTGAGCTGTCTATTTAAATAGCAGAATACTGACAACAAAGTTTCTCCACCAGCAGTTGCTTTGGAAATCTGTTAATGTGGTCAAACTTCTCCAGCACAAATTACCTTAGAAATCAGGTGCTGAATAATGTGGTATGCTGAACCAAATCAGTTCCTTGTGTAGCTCCCATTAACAGTGAAATTACTCTCGGATGAACTTGATTCAGTGCAATTTGAGTTAGATGTTATTATCTCCCATGTTTTAGTAATGTGTTAAAATCTCTCGTTTGTCTGAGGGAAGAGATTTGTTGGAGAATAAATAGTTTTACAAGGTGGTAACTTGATAGTTTGATTTCCAATGTTCTGGGTATGTTTTTGCCTGATTCACGGGAGTATGAGCCAGTTAAACTGGCCGCCTCAGCTTTTTGCAGGGCTTTCCCTGTAGAGTAACAGAGCTGCAAGTGGGCAGACAGGATAATTTTGGAACAGGTTGATGTTTTTGTTCGTTTGTTTGGCAAGTACACAGGCATATGTTACCTATATGTTAGAGTGTAAAGTTGTTGGGGTTTTTTTGGCCCTTCAGTGTTGGGGGCCTGTTCTGCAGAGAGAAAACACCTATCTTGGCTCAGATGAACACTGAAAGTTGAGGACTGCTTGGATGACAAAAAGTTGACAAAATACAGAGTTATTGTCACTTTACAACTGTGAGACTACAGTACACTTTATAGGTGCTCAGTGCTGCAAAATGGTTAGGCCATGCAGATAAACATTTGTCCCTGTGCTCCTTTGTTGTGGTTTAAGCCCAGCCGGCAACTTGGAACCACGCAGCCGCTCGCTCACTCCCCCCCTTTTCCTTCCTCCCCCTGCTCCCGGAGGGATGGGGAGGAGAACTGGAGGAATGTAACTCCCACGGGTTGAGATAACAGCTCTCCAGTAACTAAGGTATAATACAAACCACTACTGCTACCAATAACAATGATAAGAGGAATAACAAGGGAAAAGGACACAACCGCTCACCACCCGCCGACCGATACCCAGCCCGACCCGAGCAGCGATCTGGGCCTTCCGGGTAACTCCCCCCAGTTTCTATACTGGGCATGACGTGCTGTGGTATGGAATAGCCCTTTGGGCAGTTTGGGTCAGGTGTCCTGTCTCTGCTTCCTCCTGGCTTCCCCTCCTCTCTGGCAAAGCATGAGACTGAGAAAGTCCTTGGTCAGAGTAAACATTACTGAGCAACAACTAAAAACATCGGTGTTATCAGCATTGTTCCCAGACTGAAAGTCAAAAACACAGCACTGCACCAGCTACTAAGAAGGAGAAAAAAAATGACTGCTGTAGCTGAACCCAGGACATCCTTCAATTCTCATTTAAAATTGGAAATCCACTGATTTTGGTGCTGATTCAGTTTCTTCTGTAAGACAGAGCATCCACTCAGCAGCATATCTGAATATACAGCAGTGCACTTGGGTGATGGTTGTAAAATTACCCAGTGTTGCAGAGGTTAATGTATTTTCATTGTTTACTCCTGTTTGGTCTCTCCTGCTGAGTTGGCCAGTGGTTACGTGATACCTTTTACTCTGATGTGTGGTGCTTGACCTGGTGCTGAAATCAACTGGTAGCTCGTTCCTAAATCCTCCCCTGAGAAATGGATCAGGGAACTGTGAAAGCACACCCCTTCTGCCCCTTCTCCAGCAGAAGCCCCAGGGCTGGTGCATGTATAAGTACTAGTTGCAGCAGAAAGACAGGCAGCAAGTGGAAGTGCCCCTTGTGACAGTAGTGAGAATTTATGTGGCATCAGGGTGATTTGCCTGACAGCATGTAGTTCCCGAGTACAGTCCTCTGAGGTAGTACATGGATCTGTCACCTTTACTGAAAAAGAGGCAATAATTTACACTATGAATAGTGCTGTGAAAGTCAACGGGAGAAGGAAGATGCCATTCAGCACAAAAGCTGACAAAACCTGATTGTTAAGTACCAGTCAGTACATTAAACTTCATATCTCTCTGAAGAGTGAGGAGGGAGAGAAATACCTTGTATAATATGGAGACATGTTACGGAAGACAGATGCCAAGTGAATACTTCATAAAACTTGTATGGTTTAGTGCGTTTTGTAGTCGTTAGACTGACTTTTCTGTCTGCCCTTCATTGTGACAGCTGCAGTGTGTCATAGACCTTAAATCAACAAAAAGCAGTAGAACATCTTACTCTGGTTGGCAAATTGCTTTTGTTAAAGGCTGTGTTCTTTAGAGATGGCTTCCCCATCAGACCATCTGGCTTGACTATACCGAGACTCTCATTTTTGTTTGCAAATTTGCTGACATCTCAGCAAAAACACACTGTGATTAGGAAATGAACTTAATTCTGATGCAGAAGTTCTTTCTGTAGGTATAGCTGGAAGGAAAAAAGGTTGGCAAAAGTAGTAGTAGAATGAAAGAAAAATTGAAATCCTGATTATCAAGCAGAGAAATAATCAGTATGGTGAGCAGTGATTTGTATTCTGAAGGCAGCCCTTGGAAGCAGAGGGAGGGTGATGCAGTACAGTTGGCCAAAATTAGCTGTGACTTTATTTGTAAGGTTGAAGTATATGATTAATATAGATGTGTTTAAAATGTGTGAAACAGTTTCTAGTACAGTCTGTGTTTGGGTCCACAGCTTGTTCTACTGATGTTGGAAGCCAGTGGAGAGTTACAACTGACTTCTGGAAGGTTCTTGAGGAGCACATTGTTTAGAAAACCATTTTAAAGTTGAGAAATATTAAAACAAATTGTACTATAGGAAGTGGTTATTGACTTGTTCTCAAAATGACACTGAAGCAGAAGGTTCCCCATCTGACTGATGAAGCCTGGACTTTTGCCATATCAACAACCATATTCCATGAGACCACAAAATGTCAATACTTGTTCTTGGCCACTAAGACTTTGAGATCCCCAAATCTCTCCCAGTGTAATTAGGAGGAGCTCATTCTCCTGGCACCCACTGAGTGCTGGAGACTAAGGAATGAGCTAAAAGGTTTGTCAGGAACACTTCTGAACAAGCAAAATCTTCAGAGCTGAGTAGACTCATCATTCAAGCTGAACCAAGAATCATCAAAATATGAGTTGAAACCAAGGTTCTCAAATAATTGCATTTGTGGAATTGGAGGGGTTTTCAAAACCAGGAAATTTGCAATAAGCTAGGACAACTATAATTATTCCATCACAATTTATCTTGTTCCATACGCAGAAGGAATGATGCAATCTGCCAGTTTACATCAGATACCAATAGTTTAAAAACATAGCTGGTCGAATGTGGAGGTGGATTTAGAAGCTTGAATACAGTATGTAGATCATTCCCTTTTTTAGTTTACCTAGAAATGTTCAGGTTAAAACTGAGATTTACCTTGTCCCTGTCAACCAGGTTGAAATAATTAACCTGAATGCCTTGAAACACAAGGATTTTCTCACTTCATTACTAATTTCTTGTAAGGAGTCCATTAATATTTAAATTTCTTCAGTCTCCGATAGAATCTGCTAATAACCTTACACAGTGTCAAGGAAAATCATTGGTGCAGTAAGGTGCTTAGAAATGGAGGTAAGGCAAATGTTCCACTCGTTCTGTGTTAAAATAATTGACATCTTGATTTGTTATGTAACAAACCTTAATTTATTTACCTTTCTTACATTGCTCTTCTACTTTTCTGTTTATTTAGAAATCCCTGCGATGCGTGGTGGCAGACAGGCAAAATTTCTCCAAATTCAAATCCTTTTTTTACATGTTAGCAACAGAAAACAGATAGTTTACTTGGCTTCCTGCCTTTTCACGAAGTAGACCTGTGTGTGCTTTCTTCCTGCCCCAGTCTGACCTGCAGAGTTTTACATTTTGGTCTCTAACGGTAAGCTGTAAGTTGTTTGGTTGTTTTCACCTCTATTTGGAAAGATAAGAACTCAGCCTTACCAACATGTCTCTACCTGAAGATAGGTGGAAATTGGGATTTGCATTATCCATTTGGACGCAGCCACTAATTCTGTAGATCCATGGTGGGAAACATAGCAAGTATATGGGCTTTTGTGTT
Organism: Nestor notabilis; assembly: GCF_000696875.1. NCBI lineage: Eukaryota > Metazoa > Chordata > Aves > Psittaciformes > Psittacidae > Nestor > Nestor notabilis. The sequence continues at coordinate 60,797 of NW_009941988.1, read as the reverse complement.
CTGTCTGAAATGCTTCTTTGAGAGTTTGAGAAGGAAGGGCTGAGGCAGGAGGATATCAACCCTGGGCCTGTGGAGGGGAGTTCTAGTATTTTAGGACATGCACAGTCTTTCTCTCTGTTCTGCATAGTAGGTGACAGTATTGTTTCCTGGACTTCATGGCTTCCTTTCTACGTCAGGATACTGTAACATTAAGTCCTTAGGGTGAAAGTGTTATATTAAAATTTGAAAGCTTAGTTGTGTGTCCAGCCTACACGCAGTGAAGCTGCTGGGTGCTTGGCTTATCCAGACTGTATCCATGTTGCAGTCCATCCAATACCTCTCAGGCTACCTGGGCAAAATCTGATACGGGTGTCATGAGCAAAACTCTGTATTCACCACACAAATGTAGTGTGGTGGGATTTGAGTGGGAGCCCTGTAGAAGTGCTTTGGTGTTATAGCTCTGTGGTGTTCAACATATTCCAATACAGGTAAGATGAGAAAAGAAAAAAAACCCAAACCTTTCAATTACTATCTTGCATTACTGTATGTTTAAGTTACCATTATGAATCTTACCCTAGTCTATTTACTAATTCATATTCTGGTGAATTGGCATAGGGGCCACAAACCACGTAATTTTTTTCAGCTTTAAGCAACATCAGAAAATGTTAAACTGAAGCTTCAAATCATGTTTTTGATCTCAGAAAAATAGAAGTGGTGGATTTCGTATGTTTTTCAATCAGCTGCAAGCATATTGAATCTCAGGGCAGGCTAAAAATTCTTAGCACGGTTACAATACATGTCTCTGAAAAACTTAAATTACTTTCTAAAACATTGTTAATATTTTAACTGACACTCCAGGGATGCATTAAGATTTCTGAAATTATTCAAATTGTGGTTTAGATATTTGTTACACACATTTTGCATATTCTCTTTTGCTATTTTTGCTATGCATCTGTTTATGAAATTTTACATTTGGTTAATACCCTGGAAGGTGCACTAGGATATGAAAGTGAGGTGGGAGAAAACAGTTGCATAAACTCCTGTGGCATTCTTCCCTTCTGTTATAAATGCAACCATCATACAATAATGAAAAGAGCTCAACTGATCTTCCTTTTCAGAATTTCTTTGTCAGCTTGAGCCACTGTTTCTAAGCAGGTCTGTAAGCATGTTGCATTACGTTTCCTTTACTTTTTTTAAGTTGGTGGCTTGTATCTCCTGTGCTGAAGTTTTGGCTATCTAAGAAAAAAGGAAGTAAAGGTAGACAGAGGTTTTAGTATCTGTTATTTGTCACCATGCATACTTCAGCCTCTGGATGGAAAATGTTTTTTGTTTTGAAATTCAGTTTTTATCTTCCTTGTTATCCAGAAAAATGTATTGGTAGTTCTTGGGATGGGGAAAAGGAGGAGGAGCCATACTGGGTACAGGGATTTATTGTCGCATAAAGGATGCAAAAGGCAATTGCAGCTCTAGTAGCAATAGCTTTGCAGATAAGATAGAGGAAAAATCCTAAATGTTCCAGCTGTGCTGCAGTGGCATATCTAATGATGTGCTTTGTATGAGGTACATAGCAATCCTTCTGATTTTATTGTTCAGTAATACAAATATTAGTATTGCAGATACATTTAGAATTAAGCACGTTACTTAATTCTCAGTTTGGGGACTAATGCTCCAAACTTGTTTATTTCCCTGTGATATATTTTCATACTTGGCTTATTATGTTTATACTTTCTTATTGGTATTTTAAAAAATACTGTTATTTCTGGACTGCAAACCTGTATTGTGCTTCTTTTAATCAATTTTCCGAAGTTCAGAAATAAAACTCGTTGAGAAAAAGATGTGAAATGAGGCGAACCAGCCCTTAAATATTGAAGAGTAGTCCCATACTGCTCTTTTACTACTGTTTTCTCTGGATTAAGAACACTCTGCCTGGATTAAGAACAAAACTCTGTAATATAGGGCTGCTCTGAAGTTTTATTAACCAGCTTCTTAACGTGAAATCATTTGTTCAGGAAAGAATATAAATCATCTGAGGTGAAAGAAAATTGATTTTTATACCACCTTTCACTTGTTGCACTCTTAGCTTCATTAGTGTTTCTAGGTATTATAAAATGTTTAAAACTTGTTATATCAAGGTACTTGAATGGATTTCAGGCATTAGAGAATTATAATGTATCAGTCTAGTATTTGGCATATTGGGAAGGAAATGTGTGCTTTACTCTTATTATAGCCATAAATAGAAATTTTTGTCTGACACTATGGAAGAACTGATACATATGGTGAGAAACCCGGAGACTTTGAAACCGTGCTGTAATGTAAAGGTAAAATACGTATAAATAGCAGTGGTACAAATATATTGGATGCCACAAAAAACATTTGGAATTGTGTAAGAATTCATGAACACTTGGGTTTGGGGGCATTTTGCTTCTGTGTTCAAGCTATCAAAGTTACCAGCTATTGCAGAAAATCCCCGAGAAATATGATGTTAGAAGTATTTCTCCCTTGCAGGGCATGGATTATTGTACTAACGATATGCTAACATGGCAGAGTACTTTGCCATGAAATAGGACAATGTAGAGAAGACAAAAAATGTTGAGAAATCAAATCCCAAGACATATTTTACAGTTCACTTCTAAGTTATGTGTTTTAAAGTTAAATAAAATCACCCGACATAGTATGTAGGAGCAGAGTTTAGTCTTCTTTAGATGCTGTCTGATTGGTTTTGTTGTTGCCATTTTACGTTCATTTTAGCAATGAACATGTTAAATACATTTACTGTAGTCTTTTGATTTTGTAGTTATTTCTAGTATTTTGAAGCTATTAAATTGGATCTTCTAGTTTAAATGTGTCTGAGAGTATGATAAATATTGCAGGCAGTTCCTTAAGTTTTTTGTCTTTGGCTATGTTTGCAGAGAAGTACAACTTTTTAATCATTCTAAGTGTTTTATTTTCAGTTTATTTGCAGTCTAATGTCAGATAAGCCAATTCTATCAACCATATTCTCACTGAATTGTGATTTATTGCACAAGACATGTATTTTTATTTCATTGGAAGTTCTCACTAAGTTCTGTAGAGTCTGAAAACAGATGTGTATTCTTCTGCAAGCTTCAGTTGTTATTTGCAAAAGAAGTCTGCCTCAGTGAGGATGATGGTTATATGCTTCCTGAAGGTCTGAATCAAGGTGCTTGTTGTTCAGTAATAACCGAAGAATAGAAAAAAACCCTGAAATCTCTTGTTTTTCAAAGAACAGGTAGTGAAGTTTCATTTAGATTATTAGCTGTTTCCCAGAGGGATGAATTGGAGATACTTTTAAGCTCAAAGAAATCAGTGTTCTTTTATTTCTATAGTAGAGATACTGTCTAACTTGCCATCTCTCAGCTCCAACCAGTGTTCACATTCTAGTTAAAAATTCTGTTTCCATAGCTTCAGGCTGTTTGCAGTGCACTTCTGCCATTCCTTTCTTTAGTATATTTACATCTTGCAACTAAATGCTATCTCTTACAATGCCACATCTCCAAGCATTTTTAAACGAGACTTAGAAGAGTCTCCTGCCTAGGTAGATTTTAAGAATTCCTATGTTGTTTGAAGACCAGAGCATTTCATAAAAAGCTGCCACTGATGTCCTGGTTTGAAACTTTCCAGATTTCAGGTTGGTTGCTGACAGTCTTCTCTTTCTGTAACTCTGCATAGCTCTGGATGCACTAGGACCACTGGGTACTCCCCAGTGCTCAGCAGAAGTCCATGCAGATGGCTTTTGATAAGTGCAAAACAACTCCTGGTAATTTTTCTTTCATGTTTCTTATACAGAGGAAAACTGGGAAAATAAAATGCAGATTTAGGAAAATAGAATTCAAAGCTCCCACTCTTACTTAGAAATACATAACATACACTAACTCTAACAGAAGTTACTGTTTTATCTGTCAGAGTTATGTTTTTCTTTCCAAATAAGGCTGAATTACTTGCGCAGTTTGCATATCAGAATTATTTTTAATATGTTTTCATTTCATTAAATGTAATAGGAAAAACATTTTTATATTGGTTTCTGGGTTTGTAAACAGCCTGATCAGTTTTACTTTATGGGAAAAACACTCAGGGATAACAATACAGTGCAATTTATTACCATGTGTTCTGCAGAAAAAAAACCCCACCACTTGGAAATACAATGCTAATAGTCTTCTGTTGGACAGTGCAGTAAACACACACTTTCCTAAAGCCAGGTGACTAATGGGGGAGAAGAAATAATAATAGTTCCATTTAAAACTTGCATTGGGTTTCTTGGTTTTGAGGTTTTGCCTAATGCATGGTATTTATGCTCTTAGAGCACTGCTTATCTGTTCAGCTAAATGAAGTTAAGGATGCTTCTGTATAGTGAAAATCTTCACTTCATATGTTCTCAGTTGTATTTGAGACAGCTAATTCTGTGCAAATTGTTGCTCCTGTGTCAGTATGGCAAGAGAACAGTTCAGAAATGAGTTCTAAACCATTCCACACCTGTACCAACAGTTAATGCTGCTAGTTTTCACTGGTAGCCTGCCAGTGAGTGAGGAACAGATGCCACTCTAATTAATAGTCAAAATTAATACCCTTCATGAATGAAAATGATTGAGGGAAGGCAGGATAAACAAGTTAATTTTCTTTTAGTTTTCAGAAATCTGATTTATTTTTTGGTTCTTATGTCTCCACCCCTGTTTACCTGAAGTGTTCACTTTACAAATCTGGAGAGTAGACATGGACAACTTGGAGGCGAGATCAGTACCCTGCCCTGTAAGCAGCAGGAAAACATTTTCAAAAAATATTTTTGAAAAACACAGGCTAAAATGTTGATTCTTCATGTTTCTAAACAAAGATGCGTATTAACTCGATGAAGTAGGGTTTGTGAACTCTTCAGTAAAGGCGAGTAAGAAAATCTGAGATAAATTCTTCAGTATTGCTTGTTTTGACTTCAAAACTGTGTAATCTTACTATATAACTTATAATTACTTGGGTTTAGGTTGGCCACAGGCTTCTGAACTCTTATCTGAAGAATGAGGGCATATTTTAGTAGTTGTTTTTGTATCATTTTGTATGCCTTTACTCACCTCTGACACTTGTTAGTGGAGCATTACTATTTTTTTTAGGCTTGAATAATAGCACATCATCTCACTGTTTGCTGCAGTGTGCCAAGGAAAATGTGGAAAGATGAAGCACATTGCTGTCATACCATTAAAAGGATATTTTAATTCCAAGGAAGTACAAGCAGTGCATTCCTTTAGAAATAAAAATGCTAGCTTGATTAAAAAAAATCCTACAAAGAAACAGCTAATTACATTGATAGCATATTAACAGAATATGCAACTTGAGTAAAGATGCAACAATAAATCAAATAAAGTAATTACATAAATTGAAGCAGCTTTGAAAAGTAGGACAAGTTGTCTGTGTGTGTTGTTTATTTAATACCAACTTATATCACAAGAGCAAACAGTAAGACAGGTAAAGTACATCAAAATATTAATTATATGGATTCATGCTATAGCTTATAATAAATGCTTACTTGCTGCTTCTCTTCAAGGGAACTGCTGATAGAAGTTAGAGCATAACATCTTGAATTATTCACCAGTATCTGAATTATGATGGGTAGATCTAAGTGATACCCAGAAGAGCTTTGATATTCAAACAGGACAAAGACAGCACAAAGCCATTTCATCAATTCTCTGTAAGTTGTGGATATGAGATTTGAATCATTCCTTCCTGCATGCATTTTTCAAGCTACAAACTATTGTGCTATAGTTTTGAAAAAAAGAAAATAGCTATGCTTTGGTTTGTAGGCTACATCTTTGTCCTGTTCCAAAATAAAAATTAAAACCAAAAAAAAGCTCCAAAAAACCCCCAACCTCCCCCCAAAAAAACCCAACCCCAAACCAAACAAAATTCAAAGAATTTCCAAAATATTTTATAAGGTAAGATTTTTATTTTTTTTTTTTTTTTCCTAAAGGATGAATATGAATGTTGCCATGATTCCTTTAGACAAATCATTATCCAACAGCAGCCAGTATCTGGTGCTTTCAAAGTGATTGATTTCAGTAAAAAGATACTGAGCCATTTTATTTTGACTTGGTAAAATTCCATTTAAGCAAGCAGTTATCTCATAGCCCTTCTAACAATTTCGCTGAACCCCTATAAAAGATGAAGACATATTATATTGCATGCAGGCAGAATCTGGTTATTCTGAAGATATACAGGAAATAAGGTGTCTCAGGCTGTGACTTACTGCTTTACCAAATCTGACAGCTGTTTTGAATCAAATCTTGGTAGCATAATTTCTATGAGGTGTAAAATACAGATAAGAATTTAGCCATTATAGTTGGCAAGTAGTGTAGGGCACTTGGAAGTTGTGGCAGTGACACAGTGAAGAGCAGCTCCTGCCCCACTCCCTGGCAGGGCTGTCACCATGGGCTTCAAGTTCTTTCTCCCCGTTTCCATATGAGAGAGTCATTAGCAAGAGCATGTTCCCAACACTGTTGGATTAATTGCTCTTGGGTCCAGAAGCCAAAGAGCAGAACAGCTTTTCAGGAGTATAAATTAGTTTTGATAAGAGTCTGTCTTCTAAAAGTTACTAATACTGGGCAGTGCATTAAAACAGCTAAAGATACTGATCTGTTGTTTGGCATTGGAAATGGTCTTTTTCTAAGGCTCAGTAAAGAAACTTGTGAAGAATTATTTTTTTTCTGGGAGCGGGGAGAAGTTATTGCTGCATTTATGTGACTGTGTGAGAAGTGAATGCTGATTTTGAGTGAAATTCCTGAGGAATGTAGCTTTGTCTAAGGAAAGAATAAGAATGGGCAGTAGTTTATGCTGTATTAATTGTATTCATGTCACAGATTTTGAGATTTGGGCTGTGTCCTTACTGATTTATATTGAAAATAGTCACACTCCCATTGTAACTACATATTGTGTAAATCAAATTGTGCTTGTGTCTAACAAGACCTCTGATCCTGAACTATGTGGGCAGGTGTCTGGAGTCAGATGTCCCAGTGGAATCCCTGCACAGTTGAGGGCAAGTCCGGTATAGTGCAGGATAGAGCTCAAGTGTCTGTCCCTCGGTTTATGATGTCACAAATATAATTTGACTTCTGGTGCTGGCTGTCTTGGTGTATACAGAATGTAAATGAAACAGAGATGGGATGAAATGTGTAAATTTGGAATTGTTTTGGAAGGCAGTTCTGCAGGGGAACTTCCAAATGTATAGGGAAAATGATAAAGTGCTAATAATGGGAGTTGTGTGAAGTTGCAGTATAATCATTGCACAAAGTGAGACGTGTCATTTGCAAAGGTAATGTGGGGAGTAGGAAAAGAAATGGAATAATTTAAATATGAAAGGCGATGAAATGGAATGAATCAAAGTATGACTAACAAGGTGATTTAGTGAGATGTAGTTAAGCTGGATGCAATGTGATTTTAAAAGAAAGGGGTAAGTTTAGTAATAGAATTGTAGACATTGAAAGCAAAATACAGAATAAGCAAAGGATTCTAAGTGGAGCTAATGTTTAGCAACAATATTTTCAGTATAAAAACTATTAGGCATTTAATTGTAATTTCATTAATTTAAAAAATGCATCCTAGATACATAAACATTCACATGAAAGAAAAAAAAAAAAAGGAACAAATTGCCAGATTGTTGTAATGTAAAATAAACAGTGAAAGGGAAAAAATAAATGAGCCATGAATTTACAGTGTCACTGTAAAATAAATGATGAATATTTTACTGTGAACTAAGCAATGTTGGACAAAACAAAAGAGGAGTAAGAAAGAGATAAAAAATGAAAAGAAAGTGTAGATACCACTTAGAATCTGGGGTTTGCTCTGTATGATAGGCAGAAAATTAAAGTTTGGAGTTTATTAAAGGGTATTAGCAAGTGCCACTTGCTGATGACCTAATACTGGACTAGTTGTACCACTGGTTGGATGCACTGATTGAGTAATATGGTTCAAGGTTTCAGATCCTTTCCAGGATTTTAGATTTCACAACTCACAGGTTAAATATATGCCATAAATGATCTGAAATTTAGGCAAATTCTTAAATGGCTCAAAGTTGTGGATTTCTGGCTCAAAAGAATTTGCCCTGCAGAAATAGAATGTACACCTTATTTGAAGTACCCCAGTGTCTGATTAGCAATGCAATGACTGCATGCACCATGTACCTATAATGTGATAAATATACATGTACTTCATTACCAATACTAAATATTGGAATTTATATTTTATTTTTTCATGCCATCATTTCCCCTCAATAAATAGGAAATATTGTTTATAAAAAAATAAGGAAAAAAAAATCCTGATTCATCTTCAGATTTAAAAAATACTCAAAATGAGCTTTGAACTGGGAATTTGTATGCTGAGCCTCTCAGACTGTGAATCTTTATTATGACTGAGCTTTATCCTTGAGTACATAGCTTGCAATTCACTTTGAATATTAAGTGTCAGGCTCAAATGCACTGGTGAGGGATTTGCAGCAGCCAGCAGGTTCCTGTTCCAACCTTAGAAGCCTTTGACCTCTCTCTTCATTGATAAGTGGTCTTATTTCACATGTGTCAGCTTACTGGTGGGAAGATCCCGATGCTGTGAATGATGGAGAAGCTACCATTACCTGCAGTTTGTGATTTTTGTAGTACACTAGGAAAGGTTACAGAGGAAGAAAAAGATCTGCAGAAGTGGTCATTGAGAAATGTGAAGAGAAACATGTGATGCTTACAAATCTATTTCTTTTCCTACTTGCATGTAACACATCTAGAAAAATCTGTAGTTTAAAAATAAAACAAGTAAACACACAGCCTTTTTTTTTTTTTTTTTTTTCTCTGTTCATTTCCAAATTGAAAATTTTGGATAAACGGTTCTAGAGAGATGTATTATGTGTGACTGGGCTATAGTTTGCATCATTTATACTTGCGCTTTTTGGTCCTTTTTTTCTACCATGCAAATCAGAAGGTGATTAGCACAGGCAGAGATGTTTTGTAGGGTGTGTAGCTCTTGGGGAAAGCCTACTGCTTTCCCTTGACACAGCTAGGCTTCCGACTTGTTTCTCTTCTGATCAGAGGTGAGCATTTGAATGACAGTGCGGGATCTGTGTGAACTTTCTCTGTACTATGACTTTACATTTTGCAGTCATAATCAATTTACTCAGCTGGAAACAACACCACCAAATAATTCTTTTGAAAAGAGACCTAGCCCAAGGTGTGCTTGTTTGATGTAAAGTAAAGGCTAACTTCTTTTTAAAAATCAGTTGTAGTCATTATACCTAGCAGGAATAAATCTACAGACATGAAAGATTTATAATCTTTTGCTGTTTGCTTCTTTTTCATACTGAGATTTTGCTACTTCAGAAACAGTAAGAATACTGCTGATGAAATTAGTAAAGACGCCTCATGTGCAAAGAGATAGAACTTTTGCCTTCTCTATAGAATTAGGCCTGTGGTGGGTCCCATGAACTGTGTCTGGGGTCCAGCATGGTTTATGTGACATCTGGTGGGAAGATTGATGCTTTCAAGACCCCATAATCTTACAAAAGCCAGTTTCCCTGAAGATTGGTAACTAGCAGCGAACCCATCCCACCCCCTCTCCATCCAGTGTGTCAAAGGATGCTTGTATTTGCCATGGTGATAAAATTTCTTTGGATCTGAAAATGAGGAGTGTCTTACCCAAATCAGATGTCTCTCGACCACAAGAAACATGCTTCAGTCAGTGGAACACGCTATACCCTCTAACTATAGTTTTATTGTTAGGGCTCAGAACTACTGCATGCTACTGCATTGCTCTTGGTGTGTTTCATTTTCCTGATTGTGATAACAGATGCAGTCTAGAGTTGGGCTGTTGCTGTACAAATAATAATGTTATGGATCACAATACTATAGGGTAAACTGGCTTTTTTCTTTCTTTCTTTTTTTTTTTTTTTTTCCCCTTTTGGCAACTTTATTTTCTGGTTCTGGTTGTTAATTTCAGATGGTATTTATTAACATCTAAAGCTCTTAAGGCAATGCCTAAATGCCTTTTTTAGTTTTCATTAAAAAAAGAAGAAAAATGGGCAAATTTACCATAATTTTCTCTGCATCTGAAATTTCTTTCAAAACTGCTTTGCTTCGCTGCAGGCATGATTCATTTCTTGACCTATGACAGATGAGACAACAGTTAGTTTAAAAATGCAGCATGTAGATGCTCTGTTCTGAGAGTACAAAGTTCCTGTTTCTTAGTCCTTGTCAGTATCAGGGTGTTTGGTGCTCAGAGCTCACCACTGGAAGTGACAGAGGGACTTCTCCACTGCTGCAGCTGGTAACAGTTAAGACTTTTTCGAACTACTTGGTTATTTTTGCATTGTCTTTGAATGCCTGAGTTCGTGATAAATGATCTTTTAGTCTAGCAGGCATGTGAGTGTATTGCCTTGGTGAAGCATGTAAGTAATCTTGCTGATGTTCGTGGAATTGCTCTACCTGCACAGGATCTTTGGCAGAACAGTCTCTATTGCAGGAGAATGAGGAGAAAATTAAAAATGTTAAATTAAAATTAAAAATACCAGGTTCTAAACCTGGTATTTTTAAGCAGTAGGTGTGATGACTATAGTAATAGAGATGCCTGGTGCCTGGGCCCTTGGCACCTACCTGCACTGACTGGGGAGCTGATTCTCCCAGAGCTGTAGGAGATGTGTTTGTAGTGAGCTGTCCCTGCAGCCAAAGTTTTGAAAGATTCTTTTTTTTAAAGGGACCTTAAAAAGCTGTTCAATAAAACTTAAGCTAATAGAACAGTCTATATATAAAGTAGGGGGCTGGTTTGTGTGGTATGTGGGTTTTGCTGG